>NW_026110688.1:65000-67500 GCF_024679095.1 Eriocheir sinensis
TAGTAGTAGTAGTAGTAGTAAAAAAAAGTAGCAATAGTAGTAGTAGTAGTAGTAGTAGTAGTAGTAGTAAACAACCCACCACCACCACCACTACCAGCACCATCACCACCACAACCACCACCACCACCATCACCACCACTCCTAACACCAATAAAACAGGCCATAATGTACTTACCATGCGTGGGCGCCGGGGGGGTGGGGGTGGTGGAGGTCGAGGTCACGGTGAGGTAGTGTGGAGGTGGTGGAGGTGCGGAGTCACAGCATTCCCTATCCGGTAACTCGCTCCCCTCCACCACCACCACCACCACCACCATCACCACCACCACCACCAATGCCGCTGTTAAACTCCTTCCAAATCCACCTCTTCTTCCTACTCCACTTCTTCCTCCTCCTCCTCCTCCTCCTCCTCTTCTTCTTGCTCTAGTGGTTGTGGTGGTGGTGGTGGTGGTGTTGTGGGTGGTGGTGGTTGTTGTGGTGGTGGTGGTGTGGAATGTCGTGTTTAGCATTTTTCTTCTTTATTTTTTGTCTTGTTTTTTTTCTTCTTTGTCTTTCTTTTTTTTAAGTTTTTGTTTGTTTTTAGTTTTTGTCGCTCTTTATTTTTGTTTTTGTTTGTTTTCTTGCTCTCTTTGTTTTCTTCTTTTTATTCTTTTATATTTTCTTTCTCTATTTTTTGTTGCTTGTATTTCTTGTTTTAGTTCGTTTTCTTTCTCTATTTTTTTCTTCTTGTTTTCCTTTTTTTCTTTTCTTTCGTTTTCTTGCTCTGTGTTGTTCTCTTCTTTATTTTCTCTTATTCTCCTCTTGGCATTCCTTTACTCCTGTTCCTCTGTTTATTATTTTTTTTGCCTCTTCCCTCGTTCCTTCGTTTACATTATTCTCTCTGATTCGTAGTTTTCCCTTTTTCTCTGTACGTTCTTTTAGCATAGTTTCATTTCTTTCACTTCATTTCCTTCTTTGTTTTTCTTTCTAGTTTCTTTATTTCTGTTTCACTTGCTTTCTACGTTCATTCTTGTTTTCTTTGTCTTTGTTCTTTTTTTACTTTTTTTCTCTATTTTCCTACATTTTTCACACTTTTTTTCACTTTGTTTATGTTAATTTCTGTATTTCGTCCACATCAATTCACTTTTTTTTTTCTCTTTCCCCAATTTTGGTTCTTTCCTTCTCTTTCTTTCCTACGTCACTAACATTTTTTTTTCTTTTTCAGGGTCTATTTTTTTTTCTTACAACGTCTCTTTCGCCACTCGTTTCTCGCAGTGCTCCTGTTGAGGGGAAAAAAGAAATGGTTAAGTAATTGTTTTCACAGAATTTGCATTTTTTATTCTATTCACTTTATTTCGTTTAATGTTTGACCTCTGTTCTGGCCTCTCGTTATTTGTTCTTTTGTCGGAATAGCGTCTAGCGGCTTTTTTTTACCGCCCGCTAAAGAATTTTGCGGAAGGTATTGTTTTCAGCTGTGTATTTTTTTTTGTTTTGTCTGTAACGCGATAACTTTTGAATCATTACAGCTAGGATGTTGAAACTTCATAGGTGGACTACTAATGGCCCCCCACCGGAAGAGTTAGATTTTCAAGGTCAAAGGTCAAAGGTCAAGGTCACCGAGGTCAAAAATGTACATTTTCACATTTTGAGCACTCCGACCAGAGGGTGTTGGCAGCGGGCGGTTTGCAATCGTTACAGTGTCCAATGTTTAGTTTGGTTACTGTTTTCGTTTTTCTGCCTTTGAACTGCCTCCCTTACAGTAAAAAAGAGAATCGACAGAGCCCTATATTGGTCCCGATTCCTAGCCAACCAGACACTGCAACTCTTCTCGAAATTCTCCAGCGTCTCCACATACACAAAACCACTCCTACACATTTTAAGGTGCTAACTGCATGCCTCTCCCCCCTTCCACTGCCACGCTGCACTTTGCTTTCTACTTTAGCTCATCCCTATACTGTCCAATTCCCTTATGTACGAGTTAACCAGCATCTTCATTTTTTCATCCCCTTCCCTGGTAAACTCTGGAACAGCTTTCCTTCGCCTGTATTTCCTCCTGCCTACGACTTGACCTCTTTCAAGAAGGGAGTAATGAAGACACCTCTCCACCCGAAATTGACCTCTCTTCTGGCCACTCTTCACTACTCTCTTGTATAGGAGCAGTGCTTAGCGAGCTTTTTTATATATATGTTTTTTGCCCTTGAGCATTTTAATTTATTGCAAAAAAATAATCCCACAGTTCTATAGGATTCCCAGGGGCGCTGAGTATACACTGAACCGATTTGATACTGTCACAACATACTCCTGAACAAACGTCATGTCTTTCAGTCTCTCCAGGTGGAACACATTACGGTTACATCTCGAGACTCTCCTTGCCCTGACATTAGTTGTAGTTGAAGTGTTCCATGTTTTTGCAACTGTCTATTTTTTACAGTAAAGGAAACAGTTGAAGGACAAGAATAAATTAAAACAAAAAGACAGCTAATCACTTATGCTCTAAAAGAAAGTAGAGATAATCGGCCAAAAT
>NW_026110688.1:72500-80000 GCF_024679095.1 Eriocheir sinensis
ATGATGCGCCATCAGGTGGTTGAATTCTGTGGCAGAGTCCCCGTCGTAGGCGTAACTACTGTTATCCTGGAGCTGGTGTTGACGACATCACAGCTGCCCTGGACGAGGTCTCCGCTGAGGCCTCTAATGACTCACTCTTTGTTCTCCACACAGGTACAAACGACGTCACCACGACCGGTCTGAGGAACTGCTGGACAAGTACCGTAGGCTCATCCAGCAGTATAAGACTAAATCCCCTAATATTTTGATTTCAGGAATTCTACCACGGACATGGGATGAGGGCGACTTCTACAGTAAGGCCTTCAGCCTCAACAACCGCCTGCAGACTCTCTGCGGAGAGCTTGACGTCGAATTCTTTAACGCCTGGAACGATTTCTACGGCCAGAGTAGACTTTTCCAAAGGGACGGCATACACCTGTCCACCATAGGGGCAGACAGATTTGTAAGGCTCCTCAACAACGCCGTACGTAACGCCCGAACAACAAAAAACGACTCTCAGCCACGTCCTTCCATCCCGCCCGTGTAAATAGACACCTCACACCGCAACAGACTCGTAACATTGAACCCTCCAGTAACTCTATTACCAAGCTTCAAGATAACCTAAGAGTCCTTAGTTTCAATGCGCGTAGCCTAAGAAACAAATTTGATGAACTGCGATGTCTTGCTCTGACAGAAAACTTTGACGTAATTGCTATAATTGAAACATTTATCGACACCACTAATATTGATTTAAGTTCCGAATATAACATAGATGGCTACAGATTCTTCAACAATGATCGTGTAAACCGTAGAGGGGTGGTGTCGCCCTTTTGTCAAAAAGCTACTTGCAACCTACTGACAAAACACCAAGAAACAGTAACGTTGAACATTTGTGCGTGCGAGTAAACATTGCAAAAGTCAATTTAAATATATCTGTCACTTACAGGCCTCCGGGGCAATCACTTGATGGCGATCTTGAAATGTACAGCGTCTTAAGGCAGTCACTTAATAACAGCGACTCACTGATACTAGGAGACTTTAACCTCCCCATATCGATCAAGGCGACACTGTCGGGTACAGAAGGTGAGTCCCACAGAATGATCGAATTTCTAGAGGAAAATTATCTAAGCCAAATGGTTTCTGAACCAACTCGACAAAATAACATACTTGACCTTGTTATAGCGACCCAAGATAACCTAGTCAGTAATGTCACGGTAGGAGAACACCTCGGTTCCTGCGATCATAAACTAGTGCGTTGACATTAGAGCTCAAACATCGGTGACTGAAAATAAAGTTAAGGTGCCCAATTTCAAAAGAGCCAACTTCGTAGAAACTGACGAAAACTAATAGATATGCAACTATCAGATGACGGCAATGCAGAGGACGCCTGGCTAAACTTTAAAATCACTTACTCACTCAGCAGGACACATTTGTCCCCTTGTGCGAGAAGCGAATTAACACTAATAAAGTCCACCTTGGTTTAATAGCGAAATTAAACACTCAGTCAAGGAGAGAAAATTGTCTTACAGGTTAAAGAAAGACCAAAGCACGCCTGAAAACATTAGACTTTACAATGATGCAAGGCGACGAGTAAAAAGATTAGTGCATCAGGCAAAGCGTAGATATGAAGAAAATATTGCAGCCAACTGTAAAATAATCCGAAATCCTTCTTCAGTTACATAAACAACAGAAAGGCGATCAGAAGTGGAATTGGACATGTAATAAACAGCGACGGTGCACGAGTGACTGACAGCAAACACGTTGCAAACCTATTAAATAATTACTTTTCCTCGGTTTTTAATAATAACAGTCCTCCCACCACCACCACCAACACCAGTACTAAGGTAAATCCTGAGCATGCATTGTCTAACTTTGAAATAAAACCCGATGAAGTCCTTAAAGCCCTCAAATCACTTAAAACAAATAAAAGTCCTGGACCTGATAAAGTATATCCAACTCTGCTGAAAGAAACAAAGAGCGAAATACTCCTCCCTCACAACCGTATTCAATATGTCCTTGCGACAAGGCATTGTCCTTCAGATTGGAAAAAGGCTAACGTGACACCGATTTTAAGAAAGGAGACAAAAAGTACCAGGTAATTACAGGCCCATTAGTCTAACTTCGGTTGTAGGTAAGCTACTTGAGGGCATAATTAGAGACAAATTGTGAGTTACCTTGAAAGCCACTCATTAATTGGGGACTCACAACATGGCTTCCGAAACAAAAGATCCTGCCTATCAAATCTATTAACCTTTATAACGACCTCTTCACTGTTTATGACGTAACCAAATCACTGGACGTAGTCTATCTTGATTTCCAGAAAGCGTTTGATAAAGTCCCGCATCATAAATTACTTTACAAATTAAAACAAATAGGTATTGACGGTCAGGTAAACCAATGGATCGCGAATTGGTTGAGCAACAGACAACAAAGAGTAGTGATTGACGGATTTAACTCAGAGTGGGCGCCTGTCACTAGTGGCGTCCTCAGGGCTCGGTTCTTGGCCCAGTGCTCTTCATTATTTACATCAACGACGTGGATGTTGGACTCAATAACCGCATTAGTAAATTTGCAGACGACACAAAGATTGGTAACTCGGTTCTCACTGACGAAGACAGGCAAAGCCTCCAAGAGGATTTGCACAAAATTTCAGCTTGGTCGGATAGATGGGAGATGCCCTTTAACGTAGACAAGTGCCAGGTCCTTCAAGTTGGAACGAGGAATAAAAGTTTGATTACGAAATGCGCGGCGTTAAACTCAAAAGCGTTCAATGCGTCAAGGACTTGGGGTCAAAATCGCGTCAAACCTCAAATTCTCACAGCAATGCATCGATGCAGCAAATAAAGCGAACAGAATGTTGGGCTTCATTAAAAGAAACTTTATTTAAGAATAAAGATGTAATACTCCCGCTCTACAACAGTTTAGTCAGACCCCACTTGGAATATGCGGTACAGTTTTGGTCTCCTCACCATGCAAAGGATATTGCTAAATTAGAAGGTGTTCAGCGTCGGGCAACGAAAATTATCCTTCCTTGCGCAACAAATCCTACGAAGAAAGGCTTACCCTTAACATGTTCTCTCTTGAGAAACGTCGCCTCCGAGGAAAACTGATCGAATGTTTTAAAATACTTAATGGTTTCACGAATGTAGACAGATCAACATTGTTTATGATCGATGACACTTTGCGCACGAGGAACAATGGCGTAAAACTCAGATGTAGACAAGTAAATTCAGACTGCACCAAATTTTTCTTCACCAACGTTGTAGTGCGAGAATGGAATAAGCTCCCATCATCAGTGGTCCAGTGTAACACGATTGACTCCTTCAAAAATAAGCTCGACCGTCACTTCCTTCAACTTAATATCAACTAGAGTAGAAATGCAACGTTTTGGAGTCTTCTGATTAATGTAAAATCACTTAGGTTTAAGGACAGACCACCAAGTCTGGACCATGGGGTCTGTGTGGTCTGATTTTCTATGTAAATCTATGTAAATCTCTCTCTCTTAACCCTCCTCTTCCTCCTCCTTGACAATAAAGCCCATAATCCCTTTCCCAGTAATGCCACACTCGCCCTTCGTGACGCCCGGGGCCAATTTAGTGCCGGGTGAGACTTCTAAGCTGTTTATCACCTTGGAGTTAGAGAGAAGGAGACGGTGGAAATGTTACGTTGATGTGAGTTACGTCGTGTAGTGTGGCGAGCGAGTGTGAATTGTGAACCACTAGCGATGCAGGAGGAAAGGATGCAGGAGGAAAGAATGGAGGAAGAAGGAAGGAAAGGTGGAGGAAGAAGGAAGGAAAGGTGGAGGAAGAAGGAAGGAGGAAGGAAGAATGGAGGAAGAAGGAAGGAAGGGTGGAGGAAGAAGGAAGGGTGGAGGAAGAAGGAAGGAAGGGTGGAGGAAGAAGGAAGGAAAGGTGGAGGAAGAAGGAGGGAGGAAGGAAGAATGGAGGAAGAAGGAAGGAAGGGTGAAGGAAGAAGGAAGGAAGGGTGGAGGAAGAAGGAAGGAAGGGTGGAGGAAGAAGGAAGGAAGGGTGGAGGAAGAAGGAAGGAAGGGTGGAGGAAGAAGGAAGGAAGAGTGGAAGAAGAAGAAAAGAAGGGTGGAGGAAGAAGGAAGGAAGGGTGGAGGAAGAAGGAAGGGTGGAGGAAGAAGGAAGGAAGGGTGGAGGAAGAAGGAAGGAAGGGTGGAGGAAGAAGGAAGGAGGAAGGAAGAATGGAGGAAGAAGGAAGGAAGGGTGAAGGAAGAAGGAAGGAAGGGTGGAGGAAGAAGGAAGGAAGAGTGGAGGAAGAAGGAAGGGTGGAGGAAGAAGGAAGGAAGGGTGGAGGAAGAAGGAAGGAAGGGTGGAGGAAGAAGGAAGGAAGGGTGGAGGAAGAAGGAAGGAAGGGTGGAGGAAGAAGGAAGGAAGGGTGGAGGAAGAAGGAAGGAAGGGTGGAGGAAGAAGGAAGGAAGGGTGGAGGAAGAAGGAAGGAAGGGTGGAGGAAGAAGGAAGGAAGGGTGGAGGAAGAAGGAAGTCAGAGTGGAGGAAGAAGGAAGTCAGAGTGGAGGAAGAAGGAAGTAAGGGTGGAGGAAGAAGGAAGTAATGGCGGAGGAGGAGGAGGAGGAGGAGGAGGAGGAAGAGAGACAGGGAAGAGGAGGAGATATAAATGTGTAAGGTGAACCACTAGCGAAGGAGGAGGAAGGAATGTGGGAGGAAGAGAAGGAGGAAGAGGAGGAGGAGGAGGAAGAGGGAGAGAAATGAAAAGAAAACGGATGAGAAAAAAAGCAGAGGAAGAGAATAAGGGTTAGTAAGGAAGAAAGTAAAGAAGGAAAGAAAGAAGGAGAAAGAAGAAGAGTATAAGAGAATGAAAGAAGGAAAAAGGAGAGATAGCAAGATAGAAAGTAAAGAGGTAAAGAAAGAAGAAGAAAAAGGAAAATCTGAGAGAAGAAAAGAAGAGGAAGAGAAAAAAATGGTGCAGGAAGAGGAGGAGGAGGAGGAGGAGGAAGAGAGGGAAGAAGAGATATAAATATGTAGTGGACTAAAGTGCAATTTGAATCACTAGCTTTGGAGGGGAGGAAAGAATGGAGGATGAAGGAAGGAAGAGGAGGAGGTAGGGGAAGGAAGAAAAGGAGGAGGAGGTGGAGAAGGAGGAAGAGGAAGCGGTATAAGTATATTGTGGATGATAATGAAGAAGAAGAAGAAGAAGAAGAAGAAGAAGAAGAAGAAGAAGAAGAAGAAGAAGAAGAAGAAGAAGTAGAAGAAGAAAAGGAAAAGGAAAAAGAAAAACAAGAAGAAGAAGAAGAAGAGGAAAAAAGAGGATGAAAAAGTAAAAGAAAAAAGAAGAAGAAAGAAAAAGAAAAAAAATATGATAACAAGTAGACGAGAAGGAGAAAAGAAGAAAAGAAGAACAAAGATGAGGAAGAAAGAGAACAACAGCAAGAAGAACAAGAAAAAGAACAAGATCAACAAAGGAGAGAAGTAATTTTTTTATACTAATTATGCTAATGATGATGATGATGATGATGATGATGATGATGATGATGATGATGATGATGAAAATAAGTCGTTAAAAACAACTCGCTGTCTCTTGTCTCCCTGAAATAACAAGCTTGACAATAATAAGAAGACGAGAAAAATATAACAAGAAGAAGAAGAAGAGGAAGAAGAAGAAGGAAAGAAGAAAAAGAAGAAGAAGAAGAACGAGAAGGAGAAGAAGAAGAAGAAGAAGAAGAACAACAACAACAACAACAACAACAACAAAATATAAAGAAGAAGAACAAGAACAAGAAGAATAAGAAGAACAAGAACAAGAAACAAGTACAGATTAAGAAAAAGAATAAGAACAGAAGAAAAAATAAAAAACAAATAAAAAAAAACTACCACCACCTCCGCCTTCTCTTCCGCCCCAATACCGTAATTTAACGAGTCCGCTCTAATTCCTCATAATCTCGGACGCGTTTAATTTGTGGGCTTGCGTTAATTACTCCTCATCCGCCGACCGTCAAACAAGTTGTAGTAAGGAAATCAAATATATAAGTCGCCCCTACCTTGATAACGCTTCATTAACGCCATTATAATCTACTCTTTTAATATCGTGCTGGGATGAAGTCGGGATTTTGTTTAATTAAAAGAAACTAAGCCTTTGGTTGAAATAGAGACTTGCTGATGTTGTTGTTATTATTTATATTCTTATTTTTACTCTTATTCTCATTATTATTATTATTATTATTATTATTATTATTATTATTATTATTATTATTATTATTATTATTATTATTATTATTATTATTTTTATTATTAGGAAGGATGGAAGAAGAAGGAAGGAAGGAAGGATGGAGGAAGAAAGAAGGAAGGGTGGAGGAAGAAGGAAGGGAGGGTGAAGGAAGAAGGAAGGAAGGGTGGAGGAAGAAGGAAGGAAGGGTGGAGGAAGAAGGAAGGAAGGGTGGAGGAAGAAGGAAGGAAGGGTGGAGGAAGAAGGAAGGAAGGGTGGAGGAAGAAGGAAGGAAGGGTGGAGGAAGAAGGAAGGAAGGGTGGAGGAAGAAGGAAAGGAAGGAAGAAGGAAGGGAAGGAAGAAGGAAGGGAAGGAAGGAAGGTGGAGGAAGAAGGGTGGAGGAAGAAGGAAGGAAGGGTGGAGGAAGAAGGAAGGAAGGGTGGAGGAAGAAGGAAGGAAGGGTGGAGGAAGAAGGAATGATTATTTTTATTATTATTATTATTATTATTATTATTATTATTATTATTATTATTATTATTATTATTATTATTATTATTATTATTATTATTATTATTATTATTGTTGTTGTTGTTGTTGTTGTTTTTATATTTTTCATAATGTTACCGTTTTGATATTTAATGGTTATATCTAAAATCAATCTCTCCCTCTCGCGCAACAAACCTTACGACGAAAAGCCCTTAATTAAGCTTTTCTCTCTTTAGAAACGTCGCCTCCGAGGAAAACTGATCGAATGTTTCAAAATACCCAGTCCAAATTGTTATGATCGACAACACGTTCCGGACAAGAAGTAATATTGGCACAAATAAATTCATACTTTACAGTGCAGTACGAGTTATTCATTTAAAAACAAACTCGACCGACATTTCCTTCAACTTCATATTCACTAAAAGTAGAAATGCAAAGTCTTGGGATATTGACATTAAATTATATATGATTTCACTTAGATTTTAGGACAGATCACCTAGTCTGGACCATATAGGCTCTGTGTGGTCTGAATATCTAAGAAAATCTCTCTCTCTCTCTCTCTCTCTCTCTTCCTTTCACTCAACACGGCATGGTAAGAGAGAGAGAGAGAGAGAGAGAGAGAGAGAGAGAGAGAGAGAGAGAGAGAGAGAGAGAGAGAGAGAGAGAGAGAGAGAGAGAGAGAGAGACGTTTCACCTTGCTATCGTAAAGGTCGCTCCCCATAATTAATTAGCCCCGTAAGATACACCTTTCACCTTACAAGATCTAAGTTACTCGTACCTGTAATCAAAGCCTTCTCCAGGCCAGGTAAGGTGATATGATTCTCTCTCTCTCTCTCTCTCTCTCTCTCTCCG
>NW_026110689.1:0-32500 GCF_024679095.1 Eriocheir sinensis
CTACTACTACTACTGCTAATACGTCTACTACTACTACTACTACTACTACTACTACTACTGTTTAATTGCTTAAACAAAAAATAGATCATAACTTAAAAAGTACTGAATTTAACAAAAAAATGTTTCCCTGATAAGTTTGAATAGCTCGATTAATCTAATTTTCGCGAAATAAAAGTCCAATGAGTACATTCTACAGTAGTGAAACTTTAACCCTTTCCTCTCTTCCTCAGGAGAGGAATCTTATTAGTCTTTTCGCCAAGATCCACGTGGTTAGCGTCCCTTAGTCTGCACTTGGTAGTTCAGCTTGAATCCTCTCCCCCCACCGGAGCCGTCGGAGCGGAAGGAAACGAGGATGTTCTTGGTGGGGGGCAGCACCACACTCAGCATCTTCAGCATCGAGGAAGACAAACTGCCGCATAGCCCAGCCCTGTTGAGGTGATGACGATGATTATCTCTCTCTCTCTCTCTCTCTCTCTCTCTCTCTCTCTCTCTCTCTCTCTCTCTCTTGAATCTTTTATTTTTTTCAAGATTATCGCTTCCAGTGACAGGTTTGGTGTTATTTAAATGAATATGTGATGTTTGCGATACGGGAATATTTTGATTAAGAAAATGTATGAGAGAGAGAGAGAGAGAGAGAGAGAGAGAGATTTGATTTGATTTGATTTGATTAATTTATTACGCCGTGAGCGTCAAACAAGTATACAAAAGTTGTGGTATACAGTAATTTGGAGGCAGGACACAAGATTATTGGTAAATGGACAAAATATAGATGCGAAAGTTACATTGGAAATAAGATATCCAATAGGTAGCACACACACACACACACACACACACACACACACACACACACACACACACACACACACACACACACACATATACCCCCACACACACAAAAACACCCCCACACACACAAAACATAGAAACAAAGTCCTTCAGTACCCACCAAAGTGAGGATATTGCACAAGAATCTCGTCCAAATTGTCATCTTTTAACAAATATTTACAAATAGCAATCAAATCTTGGCCCCGCGGCATCAGGTGTCGAACAACTGTACAATCTAAGCAGTAGTGGCTGATGGTGTTGGCTGCCGGAAGGTCACATAGTCTGCACGAGGAGTGGTGGGGCACATCCACCGCCTGTGACACCTGCCACAACGGTCGGTACCCCAGCCTCAGTCTGGCACTCACTACATTATGGCGTCGCACCATGAGGCCGAGGCGACGGTACTTGTGGGGACAGTTGACAAAATTTTCAAAGTGTCGTATAGAAACACTGTCACCTCGTTCAGCGTTTCTTCGTTCCACTACTAAGGCCTGTGAAGCAGTGTTCAATACACGTCTATAGCATTGAAGAGAGAGTGTGGCAGGCACATTAGGATCGCGTAAGGCACAAGCAGCCTTTGCCAGGCTGTCTGCAGTTTCATTTCCAGCGAGTCCAACATGAGAGGGTATCCACACAAAAACTATCACAAGAGAATAATCGCGGGCCATGGCTAACTGATAAAGTATCCTATTCACTACACTGAGGCACACGGGTCGCGGAGAGGAGAGCGCATGAAGCGCCGACTTGGAGTCGCAGGCAATCACACCATTCAGTCTTTCCTGAATAAGAAGAGTCACGGCATCCAGGAGGCCATTAAGCTCACAATAGGTAGAACTAGACGCATTGGCGAGTCTGCGGCCGGCCCACCTGCCACCTCCTGGCGGGCCAATGGTGGGAGAGAACACGGCACACGCTGCACTCCCATCTGGCTGCACGGATCCGTCAACGTAGAGATGAGGAGCAGAAGGAACAGTATTGGCCACACTGGCGATCGTCTCCAGGGCCAATTGTTTCTGCAGGGCCGGAAGATCAGCTTTTGAGGCAGGAGTGTAGGAGACAACTGGTAGAGGCACACGCCAAGGCGGGAGAGTTGGGCCGACGTCTGCAGCAGGAACATTAATGTTGAGCCTGATTAGCGTGGCACACACCCTCTTGATGAGGTTGCGGCCACCCGGTCGAATCAGGTGTCCTGGTGCGTTCGGGACCAATGCTTCCCTGATGACGTTGGAGTAGTGAGGTGCAAGGTGGGGAAAGCGCAGACACTTTACGGTGAAGTAGGTGGCATTAGTGTAGATTCGGTCCACAAGGGGTGTCAGGTTGAGCTCAGACTGCATGTTGACAACCCTGGTAGAGACTGAGCAACCGAGAATAAATCTCATGACCCTGTTTTGGAATCTTTCAAGTGGCTCAAGTGATGATGGTGGAAGCTGACATAACGCAGGAGAAAGGTAGTCAACAACAGAGCGCAGGAACAGTGTGTAGATGGTCTTGGCTATATGAATGGAGATTCCAGTGGCATTGTTAGCAAGCCATTTAACGGGAGCGAAGCGCTGCTGCAGCTTGTCCAGGAGGTCTTGAACGATGGGTGGATGCGTTGCCGCGCAGGTATGGCTGGGGTTATCCTAACAGGTGCCCCCAGGTAGAGGTACTGCGTGCAGCGAGGGACAACTCTACCTCCCAATGTAAAATCTGGAAGTGCTCTTGGGATACGATATGAGAAGATTCTGCTCTTTTCTGGAGATATGACAAGTCCACATGTAGTAGATGCATCATTGAAACTGTTAAGGAGGAGCTGGAGATCTTGTGGAGAGGATGAGTGAATGCAAAAGTCATCGGCATAACAGGTCACTGTAGTTCCCGGGATGTTAGGCAGCAGAGAGAGGACGCGGTGCATAAGAACATTAAACAAAAATGGACTGAGAACACCTCCTTGGGGAGTGCCCAATTCGTAGCCGCAAGGTGTGCTGCACTCTCCTTTGAAAAGGACTCGAGCAGTTCTGGTGCAGAGGTACCCTCGGATCCACTTCAGCAAACGTCCTTTCACGCCAAAGTCAACAAGTTGATCAAGGATGATTTCTCGGTTTGCAATATCAAATGCACTCTTCAGATCCAGGAATGCAACAACACTGGTGGAGGAGAGGCGGGAGTAAAGCTCTAGGAGGCAGTGGTGAGTCCCTCTCTGCGGCAGGAAACCATAGAGTCTGTTAGAGAGGTTGGGCTGGAGACGGTGCATTAGACGGGCGAGGAAGATACGCTCAAGCACCTTGCTGAAGCACGACGTCAGTGAGATAGGACGGAACAGACGGAACTTGTCAGTGCCAGGCTTGGGGATGGGTACAATGATACTGGAAGTCCACGCTGGAGGCACGTGTCCTCAAAGAAAGCAGAGATTGTAGAGGCGAAGAAGAGGGTTGCCAGGGACCTGCTGGAGAAGACGCAGAACAGCGTATGTGATGCCATCCTCCCCCGGGGCTGTTGACTTGCCTTTCAGGAGGGCACGCCGGAGCTCATCGTCGGTGATTGGAACATCATCATCTTCATCTGTGCGCAACAGTGCATCCATCAGGCGTAGGGAACGAAGGCAGGCTCCAGTGGCGAGAGCGTCCCGAACAGGCGCAGGGAGGCTGGTGGTTCTTGACTGTTCGGACCAAGCTTCATTAAGGGACCGAGCATACTCAGCTGGGGAGTGGTGGAGAGCAGTGGGGGCTTTCTTCTTGACGAGCTTATTGATGAGGTGCCACATGGAACCCACGCTAGTGAGGTGATTTAAGCTGCTGGTGAGTGACTGCCATGAATCTCGCTGAACACACTGTTGTAAGGCCACAAAGTCGTCTCTGGAGCGCTGGTACTGATAAAGATGGTCGGGAGTTGGGTGTCTTTGAAAGGCAAGGCCATCCTGCACTGCCTTCTGTTCAGCCTGAAGTAATCGATCATTGAACGTCTTGGTGGCAACTCGGGGGCGGCTTTTAATGTCTGGTGACATACTGGCTGGAGAAGTCATGCGTTGACCGTACAAGGGAAGAGTAGAGTTCATCAGGGGAGGCAAAGTTGAAGGTAGGAAGCAGGGCGGTCACGTAAGATATGTAAGTGGGACAGTATTTAGGGGGAATGGTGACGCGGGTACGAGTGTGTGGGACAGGTAGTGTGGACGGCAGTGAATAGTGAAATCTGAGGGCAACATGGTCTGAGAAAAGCACAGGGACAGATGAACACTTGACATGGGACGCCACAAGACCGGATGTGATGATGTAATCCAAGGTTCCCCCGTGTGAGTGGGTGGCCCCGCCAGTGTCCCAGCGGCTGAGTCGGTGTCTTCTGATGTAGTTGAGAAGGCGGGGCCCATTTCGATTCGGGACTGGGGAGGCGTCACCAAGGTCAGGGTGACGGGCATTAAAGTCGCCCATGTATATCATGCCGTGAGGCGATGGAGGCGGCAGGTCATCCAATAGTATAATTCCTGGGGCGGAGTACACATTACACAGGCGAAGCTTGCCACTCCCAAAAGTTATTTCCAGCAGTTGGTATGTCATGTCCGCACCCGCTGATGTTCGTATGAGTTTATGAGTGACAGAAGCGTGAACGTAGCTGATGAGTCCATTCCTTACCGGGTGGACATAGGGCACGTAACCAGTAAGCGGGGGAGCATTTCTATCACCCAGCAGAGGACCAACAAACGCTTCCTGAATAAAGATGACCGATGGATGATGTTGGTATACATTGCCCTTCAGAGTAGCGAGCCTTGCGACGTTCCTGATGCCACGCGCATTCCAAGAGATGATTTCGAGATCCATTGTTCTATTGAGGTCTACTCTTAGGATGTCGGGAACCATGTATGGTGGGGGTGGTCAGGCGTGCCGCAGAGCGCTGTGCTCCACGTGAAGGAGGAGGAGGCTGCGCCTTCTCATCGGTCAGTCTCTCTACGGTATCAACGAGTGTGCCGACCCTCTCGGTGAGGGAGGTGACGTTGGCGATCAGCTGGCAGGCTCGTGTGGGCATCAACAAGTGTGTCGAGCTTGGCTTCTGCGGCGGTGAATTTAGTTGCCAGTTCATCCAGTCGAGACTCAGGGAATCAATCCGCGCTGTTACGCTGTTAACTTTCGATGTAAGGGAGGACACGGCGTCACGAAGGGCAGCAACTTGGGCATGGTGTGCGGTCGAGGCTGAGGCGCTTGTAGCAGCAGCGGGAGCAGAGCGGAGCAACGGTGGCGGGGGAGCGGGAGGGGAGGCAGGGCTGACTCGGCGCTTCGCACATCCATGCCACACATTCACCCCCTTTTCATGGCACCGAGGACATTCCCAGTGAGCGGTGTCGGGCGCGGACTGCATGGGTGACTCATTGGTGGCTGATGACGCAGAAGAGGGTGGCGGCGGAGGGGCACTGTGAGGGCAGGTGCGCGTATCGTGGGCTTGAGCACACCAAGCACATTTCTTGTATTAAGAGCAGTATCGAGATATATGGCCAATCCCCCAGCATCTGTAACACGTTGGTTTATCATTTTCCAGTCTGCGAAGCTCACAGGCAGGAAGGAAGGGTAAAAAACTGAACTCAACGGAGGACGGAGGAGGGGAAGGCAGACTCCAGGTGGCCACGATACGGTTGATGGGCTCCCCATTTACATGGAATCGTCGAGTAGAATGGACTCCGATCAGTTCCTTGGCCAGCGATGGTGCGACTCCAACCGGATACCTTGTGACAAGGTAGCTAGGATATTTCCTTGGCCTTTCAGGGGAGTCCTGCATGTCAAGCTTTAGGGACAGAAACTCTCCAGCCACGACTCGCCCTATGATGTCCTCGCGCTTCCTTGAGATGTAGACGAAGCGCGACGTCACAGCAGACATTTTCACCTCAGCCAGACAACGATCTAACTGGAAGACTTTGTTGAGTTCTGACAACCACCGTAGTTTCGTTTCCACCGACGGGTTGCCTGGGAAAACGAGCTTTGCATAGTCTGCTCGCGGCGCAAACGCTGGTTGGACAGGGGCAGGTGTACTGGGAGGTGGTGGCGGCAGGGAAGAAGGGGTTAAGGGGCCAAGGGATGGGTGTGGCGGGCCCTTAGCAGGGGGGAGTGCAGCGGCCGCCTCGCGCGTGTCAGAAGGGGATGGTTGACCTGCAGGCGATAGTAAGGTAGGTGACTGATGCGCAGGGTGCATCTCGTTGTGTTTCAGAGTCTTGAGGGCTGGGGGGTTCAGTGAGTCGGTACTGGTGTCGGACGAGGAGTCGACACGGCGCTTATTGGCGACGGCAGTAAGAGGGGCGTGAGATTGGCTCGGGCTCGTGGGGGTGGATGACGTAGCGGCAGCCTGATGGTGGTCTAAGGGTGGCCAGTGACGTTCGGCGTTGACATGGGCCATACTCTCGTCGTCGTCACTGAGAGCAAGGTCCATTTCTAGCTGGGTCAGCGTCGCAGGTCCCGTATACTCCATGGTGGGGCGTGGGTAGCGACGTCACCAGCAATGAGGCAGGGACAGCGTTGCCATGACGACGTGACGTCACACTACCCTTACTGCGCATGCGCAGTGGCCAAAGGACCGGCCAGGAGGGGCCTAGGACTTAGCGTGTGAAATATAGGCCAATCTACAGGCTATGTCCAGACCCACTACATCCAACAACGTAACGTACAAGCTCTCTGGGTCCTACTGGAGTCCTGGGCTTGAGCTTGGCAGGGGCAGGGCACCAGGTCCTCCAGAAAAGGCACAAAAAGCAGGAGAAGGCACAGAGGCTCGTAAACAAAAGCCCTCTGGCGGAGATCTGAGAAAGAGAGAGAGAGAGAGAGAGAGAGAGAGAGAGAGAGAGAGAGAAGGGAAGTCAAAGAGGAGGAGGGAAGGCGGAGGAGGAGGAAAAGCACAAATGGTATAAACGCCCGTTAAGTCCCCTCCCTCCCCACCCCACCATCCCCACTCAAAGCCAAGCCGCCGTGTCTCTCCGATATTATCTGGACGCTTTACCGAGCCGTTCATCCGGTCCCGGAATCGTTCCATTGATTTCGGGCCAGTTTTCCACTGATAATCTCGAGGAAGCAAGTCGTGCGCTCCCAGATTTTAAGCGAGGGAGAACGCGCGACGTGAAGTGGCCCTTAAAAACCCTCAAGGAGAGAATGGCCGCGGCGTTTCCAGGATACACGAGAATTTGAACTTTTGAGCAAAGAGAAAAGAAGGAGGAGTTTAATAAGTGGTGTTTGCTCGCCTTACCGTTGTCACTCGGCTAACCTCTCCTGCGACTTAGCTGGAGTCCTATATTACGGCACCTGTAGAGGTTATTGAGGGAAATAGATAAGGAGATGTAGTTCTTAATTAGTGGTGTTTGCTCTCCCTCACCACTGGTCACTCGGCTGCTTTCCTTCGACTTAGTGGAGTCTATATTACGGCACCTGAGAGTGTGAGGGAAAAAGGGTAGGAGATGTACGTTGTTTACTGGTGTTTGCTCTCTCTCACCGCTGGTCACTTCAGCTTATTTCCAAAGCCTGAAAAGGAGATCAATTCAGGTTCAAATGAGTGCTTTAGGTTCATGTTGCGGAAGAATGTAGTAAAGCTGACACCAGGATTACTAAAGCTCACTTCTAAATCCCAAAAACTCTTGAAAAGCACTTGTCAAATATGTGTACTTGGCCACTGGGATGTTTTTGAGAATTGAGGAAAGAGGATATTCAATGTTAGTAAAAAGATGTTTTCAACTTCAAATCTCTTTTATTACAGGCTTCTCTATGTCTTCTCCAGGTTATCTGGTTTTTGAGTAAGTGCTGCTGCGTCTTACTTTAGTTTCAGAAGTGAATAAGTTGTGTTGCTTATCTATCATCGCCCAGCCGTTACTAGTCCACTCTACGACTAATAAGGCCTTTCTCTAGTTTCACACTTCAGTCTGATGTTGAGTTCACTTCATCCTACTCCAGCCAAAGGTTAAACTTTCATCCATAATCAACAATTTGACATGTAAACTTCTCTAACAATTGCTTATTGCCGCTAATTATTCTTGCCGTCCATTTGTTAGCATTTCCACGAGTAATATCTCAACATAAGTTATCAACACGAAAGTTCTGAGGCGTTCCTGCTTGCCGCTCACAAAAATATGGCTTCAGATGAGTTTCATCTCTCTCATATTAATTAAACTAAAGATTACAAATATCAAAGATTACTGAGGCTCCCACAGAAGATGAGCCATTTTTTAATCCTCGTAACTGGAGTTTTATTACCCTGTTTTAAGGACTGCAAGCTTGTGGTTTCATCCTTCTATTTTACGGCGACAGTCAGGCACCTGTGATTGTTAAATAAGTTAAGGAAACGAAGTGTTCATAAAATATCTTAAAATATTGTCTTCATATCATGATGCAGAAAATTGTATCAGATTTTTAGGAGCAGGCCTGGATATAAGTCTCCACATTTCAACTTCAGTCCACACAGCTGTAGTTGAATAGAAAATGAGAAAACTTTATCCACATATTGAGAGAAAATGACAGCAGCACAGCACCACAGACTGCGACCATCATCGTGGCTCCAGCTATGAAGACTTCTGTGATTAAATACCACAGAGCCAACATTAATAATACCAATAATGCACAATACCTCTCAAAATACCACAGCACAATACTGCATATTACTACAGCACAACACAGCACTTCAGGACTATTCACAACATTATCATGCCAGAAATAAGCACAACCGGCTTATACGCTTTAACCACGGCACAACACATAATAATATAAAAAACAGCTATTCGCGTCTCTGCACAATTATCAATACTAACCCCTACACAACGCAGCACAGCACACCACACCGCAACATCCCGCATCTCCAACAAGTCGTCGTCCGGCCCATTTTCAAACCCCACTCACACAAACACTACATTATCAGTTTACTCGCTCAAATTTAATGTCGCCATGAATTCTCCTTGATGATCCGAGATGGAGCCCTTGTCAGCCTCATTACGAACTCCTCTAACTTCTAACTGTTGTTCCTGTCGCTTTTAATTGCCGCCGCCGCCTCGTTGTGGTCGCCGATCAGAATACAGAGGCCACGGCACGTCAGAGCATCTCGACGATGGAGAGAGCTTTCTTAGAAGTAGGTCAGGATTTGGCCGACGCCGCTTTGATATGGTAAAGACACACACACACACACACACACACACACACACACACACACACACACACACACACACACGAGCGCATGGGAACTCAGGTAGGTCTCAGCCGTGGAAGTCGGCGTTTCAAGAAATCACAGATCGGAAGATAAAGAGAAGCTGGACCAAGTTACGGCGGCGGGAGAGAAGCGGAAAGCGAAAAGTTTAGGAGGAGGAGGAGGAGGAAGATGCTTGGGAAAGACCCAACTAGTGTGACGGGGATGAACGTCAAGTTAAATTATATATTCGTTTTTGATAGTATAAGTAAATAATATTGTGTTCATTAGTTCAATATACGAATAATAGTTATTTGCCGTGACAAAAAAGAACAAAAATCTTCACAAAGGCACAAAACAAAAAGCTTTATTAAAATTCGTGCAGAAAGTAAGGAATAAAAGTCTGAACTGAAATATATCCTTTCCCTACTGTGGGGTTGCTTGAAAGGTCCTGGACTTCGAAAATCCCGTAAATTCTCCTTAATAAAAAATATATAAATAAAATATCTGAAATTGAGTTCTCAGACTCACAGCCCCTCTAGTCCACTTATTTCATATATATATATATATATATATATATATATATATATATATATATATATATATATATATATATATATATATATATATATATATATATATATATATATATATATATATATATATATATGACCAGTCACACTACGCCATAGGTTAAAGCAAAGAGACCAGATCACCTGCTCTTAAGATTTATTTAAAGCAACAAACAGGCACACAGCAACCTAACTATCTATTTCAAATTACATCCTATACAAATAGATTGTAACTTAACTGGAGATAGGGCAGAAGCTGAGGAGCCACACCTGATCTACCTCGTGGTCTGGAGCCCTGGAGTCCCTAACTTCAGATCTCTCTCGTTCTCTCTACAAGCACGCCATTAGCCCTCCTTACCTCAAGGGCTTCCCTCAGCTCTGCAACACAATCCACTCTGGACTTATGTGGATACTACAAAGCTGGAAGAACCACCACACGATGAAAAAACGTGTGCTTGGGAGGTTGGTGGGAGACGATCTAATCACGTTTGAGTCTGGGAGGAGAAGATGGCGGCGGGAATGAGGGGCCCGGCGACCAAGAATCCTCAGCACTTGATGATCAAGATGCCAGCTCTCGCCATGCACTGACATCTCGGTTTTCTGCATACTTCCCTTATACCTAACGCCCTAACGGCTATGGATTATTATTTAATTAATAACTAACACCATGCACCTAGGTAATAGTGGGTCATGCATCCCTCATAACTCAGCTTTACAAGCAGTAACCAACGAATACTGATTTGAAATAGGTACTGTTTCCCGCCTTCTAGTTTTCCCGCCTGTCCTGTGACTGCACTTCCCGCTCTCTCAATCAAAATGGCGGTCTAGCTTCCATAATTATTTTTTCCACAGGCTATTCTTCTTGAATAATGAAATCGCGACACCTACCAATATTTGTTTAAGATACGGGAGAAATAAGCTTCAAATATGTAATCAGAAGAAAGTCAAATGGCAGAAAACACACACAGTGCCTCCTCCCATCCCTCTGTGAAGTATGAAAGATAAAAGAAAACAAAGGTCTGAGAAAGAAAATAACAGAAGTGGCTGGAAACACCAATAAAACATAAGGAGAAACTGTAGTATGGAAAAAACCAAAATTTTCAAAGTCAAATCACTCATGTGTTTTAGCCTGCAATAGAATCACCAGAGCCATCGGAAAGCGGTGACCCCAGTGACACGCCTTTGTGTGAGCACTTGGCTTGACCTCGGTGCTTAGCCTAGGATACAGGAGGAGGCGGAGAGTTGGGCGTGGAAGTTTAACCTTACCTGTATGTGTGTGTGTGTGTGTGTGTGTGTGTGTGTGTGTGTGTGTGTGTGCCGTACGACCAACACAGAGAGAGAGAGAGAGAGAGAGAGAGAGAGAGAGAGAGAGAGAGAGAGAGAGAGAGAGTACATTATCTCTCCCCACTGGGCAATTCGTTCCTGCCTCTCTGCGTCAGTACTTGAAAAAATAACACCGGCGTTTTCTTATTCTGCTGCTGGTGTTCACAAAGTCCCTCAATAACAGGGAATTAGCATGACACTTGCGCTTTTTCCCCTCCGACCTCGCCTCCTTCTTCCTTTTATCTTATTTTACAGTTTTCTGCCTGTACCTCCACTTTTCTTGCTAATATTTTTCCCCATACAGCGCTTCCTTCTTCCCCCAAACTGCTCCTCAAAAAAACAACTTTGTTGATATTAAAATCAATAGCTTCCTCAAAAGAAAGGTTCACCCTAATAAGTTTATTAATAAATCACCAGTGCATATGTATATATATATATATATATATATATATATATATATATATATATATATATATATATATATATATATATATATATACTCTCTCTCTCTATATATATAATATGAAATGTGTGTGTGTGTGTGTGTGTGTGTGTGTGTGTGTGTGTGTGTGTGTGAATGCATACATTTATTTTTCTTTCATATCCCATTGTACTTCCGGTGCCCAGCGATCCGTAGTTTTTCGAATTGAGAATGGACGTTTTAACGTTTTCTGCTCCATTTCACGCTTTTTATTGTTGTTTGTTTTTCCACTCGCTGACCGTGTGTGTGCACAATGTGTCCATTAAATGTCAAGTGTGTGTGTATATGTATATCAACCCTTGTGTGTGTGTGCATGTGTGTGTGTGTGTGTGTGTGTGTGTGTGTTTATATGTATGTGTGTGTGTGGGGTGGGGGGAAGTTGTCTGTGTTTTAACCTTTTTATTTGCGTGTCTGTCCATCTATTAGATTCCCCTGCCTGTTGTCTCTCTATCCTGTTCCATATTTGTTTCTTTCTTTATTCCACAGCCGCTTTGTGCCTTTGTCTGTCTGAATGGACGCTCGTCGCTCTGTGAAATAAAGCCATGATAATAACAAACGGCTTGCATTTTACGCAATATTGTCCTCCAGTTCGTTGACATTTCATATTTATAGATTTTACCATACATCGACGTCAGGTCATAAGGATTTCCTAGTAATGTGTTTTTCTCTTACATTATTTTATTCCAAGCAAAAGGTACATTTCCGGGAAAAAAAAAATAAAATAGTATTACCCCTGCTTCATTTTTTCACGTTTTCCTTCTACTGTGCCTTCGTAAATTCAGCACAAAAGGCCAAAGCAACCAGTGGCGATTCTAAGACGCGCTTTGGCCGGAGTTTTCAAGGTGAAGGCGAAGGACAAGAAGAGATCAACACGATGACGAAAAGGAGAGCTACAAGAATAAAAAAGAAGAGTCAAGAGCAGAGGGAAAATTATGAATAAAACAAGAAGTGATAAAAAGTAAAAAAGACTAAAGAAACAGAAGAAAAAGAACGCATGAAAGACCTTAAAATACAGCTTGAAAGAAAAAATAAGGTGAAATGGCGATTAAAAAAAAAAAAAAAAAAAGAAAAAAGAACGAAAAGTTATTCAGCCACAGAGAGAACTCCCATGACATCCACCACCATTTAAATAATATCATAATCATCACAATTAACACCATCATCACCATCATCAATACTGTTTTGCCCGTTTCCAAAGAAAAAAGCTCGCACTGCCCGTGTTTCATGTCAGCACCGGAAGCTAGGTAATGAAAAGACCTGAAATACTGGCAACTCCTGTCTCTTATTCGTGTGTGAGGAAGATCCTCAAATGATCAGTAGACAGAAGAAAACTGAAAGCGATCACTCATCCTCTGCCACACGTTGAGGAGAGAAGAAAGGCGGAAGGAAGGAGGTGGCTGTAATCGATAATGCAGTGGATGTGTCGGAGGAGGAAAGGAAGGAAGGAGGGGCAATGAAGTGGAGAGAAAATCATCAGGACTTGAAAGAGGGGAGGAGGACAAGAAGAGAAGGATCAAAGGGGAATAGTAGCTAATATGTATGGTATTAGAGAGGAAGGAGGGAGGAGGGAGGGAGTAGGAGTAGAAGAAGCAGAAGAACGTGGCTGAAAAGAAAGGATGTCGATGGGGAAGATTAACAGAAAGGAGATCAGAATTAAAATTACGATGAGTATGAAGGAGGAGAAGGAGAAGGATGTGGAGAAATACTACATGTAGAAGAGAGAGAGAGAGAGAGAGAGAGAGAAGTCATGCTACAGTTTCATTTGAATTCAAGTTTTGATCTTCTGACCTCAATTGTACGAGTTTTCCAACCAATCATGTGTTTATGAAAATAGAAATCAGAGGGGTGTTTTTATTTTATTTTTTGGTATACGTCTGCACCTATAGCGCCGGTAAAACCTCGAGGGCCTGGATGGTATTGGCCCCAGCCCCAATCATCTAAGCACCACTGGTGTAAGTGTTCTATAGTGGCGCCATGTCCTCACTAAGCTGATTGGGTGTTGTTATCTTTCACTGCTTGGCTTCTTTGTTGGTCTTTTTGAGCCAAGCTTCAACACGAACGATCAGTCAATCAGCCCTCAGTCCTTTCTGCTTTTTTTCATTCATGCTCCTTTTGTTGATTTTCAGTTCAGACGCACAGAAGAAAATAATGACCTAAATGTGGAGGTGAATTGTTGGCACATTTATATTCTTTTATTATATCAACTCACTCTCCTTTGCCCCCATTTTCTGTTTCTGTTCACGCTCCGATAATTAAGTGGGTCAGTTTTACATTCCCCCATGTAGTTCACACACACAACACCAGAATCAGAATAATAAGTGGAGATGTGACAGAGGTGCCTAACCTTTAATACGCTTTCCTTTGTAATCCTCCTGTTCCCTCTTCTTTCTAGTTTTCTTCTTTCTATCTTGCTACACACACACACACAACACACACACACACACAAATCTATGTATAAATGCAGTCAAGTATAATGTTTACCCAAGCCTTTGACACACACACGCCTAGGTTAAGTCCACTTTCCTGCTGTAACATTTCCTTTAATGCTCCAAAAAAATTATGAAGTGGCTTTTTAATTCACAGTCCGCAGAAAGTAAGGATATCATATAATAATAAGATTACAGAGTTGCGTGCGCGCCTAACCTATCCTACCCCCCTTCCTCCTCACCCACCTTTCTCCTTTCATCCTTTTCCCTAAGTAATAAAATTTTGATCAGACTTCAGGTTATTACAGCGTTACCTTATTGCGGTATGAGTTTGCATTGCCCGTGACTGGCATTCGCTTATAAATATTCAAATGCCCTTCTAATTTTTTTCCATAATAATTTATAGTTATTGCCCAAAATGCTCTTTTTTGTGATGTGGTTTTAACTTTCACGGTTGCCTCTAGTATGGGTATATATTTAAATGTTAGTCTTGTGATATGGTCAGTAGTTTTTAGGTTGCTATTCCTGGAGTTTTTTTTCTTCTTGCGGCGTGAATTTACCTCTCCGTTCTTGCCCTTTCGCTCGGTAACCATTTCAATGTTCCTTCTATAAATTTAAGATGAGCGATTTAATATATTTCAATGCGCGCCTGAAAGCTAAATGTTCGTGTCCGTCTCTCTTCACCAGTAAGCTATTTTAACGTCGCCGTGTCTAATATAATTTTACGATTAGAGCTTCCACCTTTTTTGTTTCCGGAATTGTTCTATTGGCGATGCTCATTTACATTTCCGTAGCCTCCGTCGTTTTGTAAATATTTAAATCTCGCGCGTGCAATATTTCTGAGCCGCGGCGTCGTTAAATCGCCATAAACTGCTTGTGATATCAGAGGTTTACGAGCCCACTTCATTATAATGGATACGCGGTAGAATTGAAGAGATGCCTTGATTGCGAAAGCGTCGCGTGCACGGTGCTTCCGGCTCCGAAATAATTCACAACGGGCTTACAATTACTTCATTTTGCCCGACGCCCAACACACCTCGCTCGCTCATTATCCTGGTGAGAGGGGCGTTTACCCGATGTGACGCGGAAGAACCCAATGATGATAATAGAAATAACAATAACAATAATAATAATAAACTTAATAATGGCTAGCAATATCAACGACAACACAATCAGGTCACGGGAAACGACCTTTTAGAACGTCCTCCACCTCTGTTTTTGTTTTGGCGGTAGTGTAATATCCATCCTGCTCCGGCTTAAATGTTGTATATTCATCCGTCCACCGTGCATTTATCCATCCGCCCCTGACTTCAACAATTCCCTGTTTGCCATTCGGTTCACTTTAGCTGTCGCTTTCATTAGTTCTGCGTAGTTTATTGTTTACTCTTTATCATCATCGCAGTATCTTACAACGGTAGCAGCGACGGGAGAAATTTGTGGCCTACCGTGTAGCAGCGACGGGCCAAATTTGTGCTGTAATGATAAACCCCCAAAATAGATGATGCACAAAACTGAAAGTCACAAATGCTGATATATATTATAAAATGGTTTGTGTAGTGACGATTTTTCTCTTTTTCTCGCTTAGAGGGATACCATTAGAAACATGATCCCCGCTGCTACCTGGTTAAACTTTGTCTTGACCCACGAATCACTTTCCAAACTACATTTAGCGAGACATTATTGGCATGCGTAATGATACCAAGAACATGCCACCACTAAAAACCTACAGTGCCTGCCCGCCTCCTCCAGCCAAGTAATGCTGGGTCAAAGTGAAGCTTCTCCATTTCGCCTGGCATGCCCAAAGGGTCCTCAGGCACAGCAAATCAACAGGCTGACGGCAGGAAAGTATCTCGCTGGAAAAGATGGAAGTGAGGAGAACTTTTTCGTGTCCACCACAAGCCGGAAATGAAGTGTGTCTTCTCTTCTCTTCCTTCCTTCCTCCCACTCTGTATTCTCATTCCAACAGTCCTAATTTCCTTCCCTCCTTCATTTCATCAGTCTAGCCCCTTCTCCTGTCCACTTTCTGCCCTTTTCCTTACATCACTCCTTTCCTCTTTCTGACTTCTCTTTTTTCGTTATTCTTCGCTCTTTCTCATTTCCCTTCACTCTCGTCTTTTTTAAAACTCTTTCACTTCCTTTTTTTATATTTCGGCCGCCCTTAACCCTTCAACTTTCCCCACCCATTTGTTTAATTTCTCTCTACATCGCATTCCTTTTCTTCCTCGTTTCAAACCTTCCCCTCCTCCTTCCTTCCCTCTCCATATCTCCATCTCCTCCTTGCTTTTTGCATGAGTCCTCCTCTCTCTCTCTTTTCTTCCTTACCTTTCCTTCATTCCCTTTCTCGTCTCCTTCCCTTCCATTCTTCCTTTCCAAGTCTACGAGAATTAAAAAGTGTTTCCTTCCCTTTCTTCCTTCCTTCCCTTCCTTCAAGAGACTAATAGAAGAAAATCCTCTCAAATTCTCCACACTCCCGCGACACACATTTTGCAGTGCTTCGTGAGAGTAATGCCGTGTCTTCATTGTCTTGATGAGCCATGTTAATGGGTGCCAATACAGACCACATTCAAGAAGAGGTTAAGATAAGAAGTCATGGATGATGAGGTATAGGTGGGGTTTAGTGTACAGGAGCTGCCTTATATGCGACCGGCCTCTTGCAGATCTCTTACGTTCTTAAGTTCTTATGTAATCCTCTCAGTGATATATAAATTCATTTAGTATGCACGTATATACATTTCTTTTATATTACGCGGTTTCTCATCATTCGTAAATCAAATTCATTTTGCTACGTGATATATTCATTACGTATTCATTTTGATTTTATTCAGCTCATTGCAGGTTGCAGTTTTGTTTATATATCATATTGATTATGGTTTTATTATTTCACCAGCCCTAATTAGTTTTACATTAAAAATCAATGTTGGCTGCTCAGTAACGCAGTCTTAATTACTTAAAGCTGTTACACTCCATGTTCACAGCTTCATCACTATTACTGCAGTGCGTCTACACATTACTACAATTACTGTAGTTTCTACGACCACTGCAACAGCTATCACCTTCCTCCAACACTAAACATTCTTAATTCTATCCCCCTTAACTCAAAATCTCAGCTTGGAAACTTCATAATCTCATCTCTTACTAAATCAGCTTCCTCAGAGGCTGGGCGTTCTGTACCGTCTCCGCCAGTTCTTCTCCCCTGCACAGTTGCTGTCCATATACAGGGCCTTGTCCGCCCTCGTATGGATATGCATCTCATGTTGGGGGCTCCCTCACACAGCTCTTCTGTGGACAGGTAAATTGGAGGAATTAAAGGCTCTTCGTCTCATCAAATACTCCTCCTCCTCATACTAGTAGTCTTCTACCTCCTTAAATTCCCATACGATGTTGCCTCTCTTTCTATCTTCTATCGATATTTCCACATTGACTGCTCTTCTGAACTTGCTTCTTGCCTCCCCCCCCTCCGCATGACCCCCGCTGCACTCGACTTTCTACTCATGTACTCATCCCTGTACAAACCCCTTATGCACAGAGTTAAGCAGCATCTTCACTCTTTCATCCCTCACGCTGGTAATCTCTGGAACAATCTTCCTTCATCTGTATCTTCCTCCTGCTACCACGACCATACTCTTTCAAGGGAGGTGTCAGGACACCTCTCACTCCCGAAACTGACCTATCTTTCAAAGCCACCTCTTTTGGAATCTTTTTTAGGAGCAGTGATGTGGGCTTTTTTGATAATGTTGCTTTGTATGCCCTTGAACTGTCTCCTTTACTAAAAAATAAATTATCATCACATCACACCACCACTGCTACTACTACTACTACTGCTACTGCTACTAATGCTACTACTACTACGTACTATTAGAATGTATAATATTAATGTTCAGGATCGGTATCACTATTATAATTTTATTATTATTATTATTATTACTATTATTATTATTATTATTATTATTATTATTATTATTATTATTATTATTATGCGTTACTACTGTCACTATTATCATGTCTATCATTATTATCATGTCTATCATTATTATCATGTCTATCATTATTATCATGTCTATCATTATTATGTCTATCATTATTATCATGTCTATCATTATTATCATGTCTATCATTATTATCATGTCTATCATTATTATCATGTCTCATTATTATCATGTCTGTCATTATTATTATTTTTCTTTATTGTTATTATCATTATTATTAGTAATATTGTTATGAAACTATTATTACTGTTAGTAGTATTTTTGTTGCTATTGTTATTGTTATTATTAGTAGTAGTATTATCACTTTGTTCTATTAATCAGGAACAAAAGCCTATTTTCATTAATTTTGTATTGGGGTGCACATGTATATAGTATGCATTCTGAGTTAGCCATACTTAATTTTTTTGCAATCTTTAATATATTTTTGAGAGACCTTGTCGCACCTGTTATGCTCACTTATATATAAATATATATAACATGTAGTCCATAAGAGAGCTACGGCTCAATGGACTAGTGGCTTTTAAAGACAATGTGTAAAATAATCTATGTAACTACCTTGAGGCCAATAAATCAATCAATCAATCAATCAATCTCTCTCTCTCTCTCTCTCTCTCTCTCTCTCTCTCTCTCTCTCTCACTTTTCTTTTGTTTATTTTACTCATTAACAGTTTTCTTATCCGTCATAGTAATTCTCAACATAAATATGAGTGCATGAGTTAATGAACTATCTGATTTAGTGACTCTCTCTCTCTCTCTCTCTCTCTCTCTCTCTCTCTCTCTCTCTCTCTCTCTCTCTCTCTCTCTCTCTCTCTCTCTCTCTCTCTCTCTCTCTCTCTCTCTCTCTCTCTCTCTCTCTCTCTCTCTCTCTCTCTGTTAGTGATTCCATTAATTCTCTCTCTCTCTCTCTCTCTCTCTCTCTCTCTCTCTCTCTCTCTCTCTCTCTCTCTCTCTCTCTCTCTCTCTCTCTCTCTCTCTCTCTATATTGCTTTTCCCCACATTATCGTTTCATCTCTTCTTCCTCCTCTCCCTCTCCCTCTCACTTGGTCACAGAGGCGTCGTTCTGAGCATCTCTTCCTTGGAGGTCGCCGTGCAGCGTTCGTATCCTCTGCAGCCTCAGTCGCACATATCTGCCTCCGTAAACTCAACAGCTGCTTTGATGGTCCTGGAGCCCCCGGCCGCCCGTTCACCAAAGACGTGTGGATCTGGAAGGCAATCAGAGGGTGCTTAGGGTACGGAGAGAGAAGGAGAGGTGCTGAGTGGGTTGGTTGTGGTGGGGAGAAGAAGGGGGGTGGGTTTAGGTGGTGAAGAAGGGGAGCTCATAGGTTTAGGTGGTGGAGAGGTAGAGAGTGGGTTGGTCTTAGAGGTGGAGAGAGAGGGAGGGAGTGGGTTTAGGTGGAGAGAAGTTGGGAGTGTTTATGTGGGTGAAGGAGAGAGGGAGTGGGTTCCTTTAGGTGTTGTTTTAGAAGGAGTGGGTTTACAGGTAGTGGAGGTAGGTAGGGAATGTTTTACAGGTGGTGGAAGGAGATAGGGAATGGGTTTACAGGTGGTGGAGAGGAAGGGCATGGGTTTACAGGCGATGGAGGGAGGAAGGAAATGGATTTAACTGGGGAAAAGAAGTAGGGAGTGTGTTTAGCTGGGGAAAAAGAGGAGAAAATGGGTTTACCGGTTGGAGGGATGGCGCGTCGCAGTAACCGTGTGGGGAGAGGTGATAAAGAGGACATGTGATGATGAGGAACGAGGGACATGATGAAGGAGGAGGTACTGAGCATGGAAGAGGAAAGAAGGTCGGAGAAAGGACATAATGGAGAGAGGCACTAAAAATAACATATGATAATCAGGAATGTGGGGCAAGAGGGAAAAAGAATAGAAGATAGATAGAAGAATAGAAGATTGATAAAAGGAAAAGAGGATGGAGGAAAATGAGGGAGACGGAGCAAGTAATGACGAGAACGAAGAGAGGAAGACCCGAGGATGAGATGAAGAAAGTGAGAAAATGCTGATAAATGGAAGTGGGATAAAAGGAAAAGAAGAAGAAGAAGAGAAGGAGGAAAAAAAAGACTGAAGAGGCGATAAGGAGATTGTAAAAAGTTCTGAAAAAATTAAGCACTGATGAAATTGATGAGGAGACTGAGAAAATGCTGATAGATGGAAGTGAAGGAAGGAGAAAGAAGGAAAAGAAAAAATAGAGAAGGAAGAAAAAAAAAGACTGAAGAGGCGATAAGGAGATTGTAAAAGGTTCTGAAAAATAAATTGGGGAGTTTAAGGAAGAGAGGAGGAGGAGGAAGAGGAGGAAGAGAAGCCAGGGAGGTTGAAAAGAGGTACTGAAAAGGGAAGAAAGAAAGTAGAAGGAAGAGAAGACTAACTATAGATGGGAAGGTTGATTGGTATTATAGAAGTAGAAAGAAAAAAGAAGAATGGAAGATCAAAGTGGATATTATAAGTTTGAAAAAGGTCGTGAAAGTGAAAGAAGAGAAAAGAAGGAATAGAAGAAAAATCGACGAGATGGGAATATTACAAAAAAATAAGACCTCAAAGAAAAAGGAAAAGGAAAGGGAAAAAGATGAAAAGGACTGAGCGGAGAAGACACACAGAGCCGAGCGAGGTGGACAAAGAGGAAGAAATAGGAAACACATCTATAACGAGGGAAAGTGAGGCGAAAGGAGAAGACATTTTGGTATCACATAATCTCTCTCTCTCTCTCTCTCTCTCTCTCTCTCTCTCCCTCTCTTATTTATCTATCTTTATATATTTCACAGGTTCTTTGGTGTTTCATTATTTATTTACCTGCCTTAATGCTTGCTCCCTTTCTCTCTGGCGATTTTATTTTTTATTTTTGTAGTCTGAATATTATAACGCGAACTCGTATTTTTATATTTCCTATTTTCCTTCAGGTTTTCTCCCTCATCTGTAGCTCCTTATCTCATTATATACTTCCCCTGATGCTCTCGGAAAACCCAAGGCACCATTTTCATTTTCATTTTAGCCTCAATATTGCAGGATATACTTGTAGGAGTTTTCTGCTCTCCCACAGGTCTTCCTCCTCCTCGGCTCTTGTTTCTTATCAAATGGCTTACTTCCCTTGCTGCTCTCAAGAACCCAAGGAGACAATATGTTTTCTTTATCCTTTTTGCTCTTGTTTCTTATCGAATGGCTTACTTCCCTTGCTGCTCTCAAGAACCCAAGGAGACAATATGTTTTTCTTTATCCTTTTTGTTTCATGACCAGCGCAAATTCGGGATATATATTTTCTTACTTATACGAGTACATCCCTTCCTTCCCATCTCTCGTTGCTTATTCAAGTTATCCGCTTTCCTCGGAGTTCTCTATACACCAAGGAGGCAATGATTTTTTTTTTTTAGTAATTGCTTTAGTCCTGATGGTTAAGTTTGTAACGGCGGCAGTAATATAATCTAAGTGGAATACGTCTTTGTAATCTAAATGGGATGTTTTGTAATCTGAATGGAATACAGCTTTATAATCTAAATGAAATATATCTTGTAATTTGTGCGTGCAGCGATTAGCGGTCTTTTTTTCTACAGTTTCTTTTTCTTGCCCTTGAGCTGCCTCCTTAGCTGTAAAAAAAAAAACCTCTAAATGGAATATGCCTTTGTAATCTAAATGGGATACGTTTTTAATCTGCATGGAATGTCTTTGTATCGAATCAATTTCTTCCACCGTGCCTTATCAAATGTATGTCTTGAATTTGTCTTCCCTGTATTGGCTCACTTTCTTCCACTGTGCCTTATCAAATGTTTGTCTTGAATTTGTCTTCCCTGTATTGGCTCACTTTCTTCCACCGTGCCTTATCAAATGTTTGTCTTGAATTTGTTTTCCTTCCTTCTACCCTCTTCTTCCCCTTTCACGACCTTTTCAAACTTGTAATCTCCACTTTGATCTTCCATTCCTCCTTTTGCTCCCACCAATCAACCTTCCCATCTAGCTGGTCTTCTCTTCTCTCTACCTTCTCTCTTCCCTTTTTGGTACCCTTTTCAGCCTCCCTGTCTTCTCTTCCTCCTCCTCCTCTTCCTTAAACTCCTCAATTTTTTATTCGTTATTAGTGTCTTTCTTGTATCTATCTTCCTTCTGTGAACGGTGATGAAAGAAATAACGTTACCTCTGACGCTATTGGTAACCTTCAACGCGTGGGTGACGGAGCAATTGACCTTTCTTTCGGCCACTCCTCTAACTCTTTTTAGGAGCAGTGAGTAGCGGGCTTTTTTTTTCCATTATTGTTTCCTTTTTTTATGCCCTTGAACTGACTCATTTGCTGTAAAAAAATGTAAACAATAAATAGCGAGTCTTTTGTAATACGTGTGTGATTGTGTAAAGTCAGGTATGCGTTTCCATCAGGCAGGCTTTCCTTTCTTCCTCATCTCCTATTTATCTGTCTTTTCTCCCGCGGTGCTCCTCATACGCTAAAGTGCCGATCGTTTTCGTGTTGTTCATCTACTAAACCATAACGGCGATGCTTCTCTTCTTACCAGGTATGTAAAAAGTTGAAGGCTTGAGTACCTGGATTTTATTATTATTATTATTATTATTATTATTATTATTATTATTATTATTATCATTATTATTATTTAGTCATTACTTCAAAATATATATAAAGGTGGGAAGGTTCTTTTTCAGTCGAGGTAGATACACGGAAAAATGTTACGAGAAAAATATAACCAGAAACATATAAATAAAAAAAAAAGTTTGCCCAGAAGTCACGTACAGTTCACTTTAAATAATAAGAAAAATATATATACTGACAGCTTGACATAGAGAAAGGACGAGAAAAAATATATAAAATATGGAATTCAAAAAAGCATAAACAGTGACATACATATGAAAGCCACGCAGTTTACTTTAGACGAGTTATAGAAAAAAAAAAACTACGAGAAGAAAAAAACACAGAAAGAGAAGATATATAAAAAAGACGTGTACTGAAAATGATAACAAAATGAAGCTTACCATTAGGAAAAAAGAAAGTTACAGGAGAGCAATTGAAAAAAAAAAAAAAAAAAAAATCGACATGTACCCCAATGAATATAATGTATTTGTCGTTTAATACTCCTTTTACTAACGATAAATTATTAGGAAAAAAGAAAATTACAGTAGTGGTATTGCAATAACTAAAAAAAAAAAAAAATCGAAATAAATTTAACGAATATAATGAATTTGTCGATTACTACTACTATTACTAACGATAAATAATTAGGAAAAAAGAAAATTACAGTAGAGGAATTGCAATAACTAAAAAAAAAAAAAAAAAAAAAAATCGAAATGTACCCCAATAAATATAATGAGTTTGTCGATTACTACAACTATTACTAACGATAAATAATTAGGAAAAAAGAAAATTACAGTAGAGGAATTGCAATAACTAAAAAAAAAAAAACAAAAAAAATCGAAATGTACCCAATAAATATATTGTATTTTTCGATTAATAATAATATTAATAACGATAAATAATTAGTAAAAAATAAAATTACAGTAGAGTAATTGCAATAACTAAAAAAAAAAAAAAAAAAAAAAATCGAAATGTACCCCAATAAATATAATGAATTTGTCGATTACTACTACTATTACTAACGATAAATAATTAGGAAAAAAGAAAATTACAGTAAAGGAATTGCAATAACTAAAAAAAAAAAAAAAATCGAAAAGTACCCCAATGAATATAATGAATTTGTCGATTACTACTACTATTACTAACGATAAATAATTAGGAAAAAAGAAAATTACAGTAGAGGAATTGCAATAACTAAAAAAAAAAAAAAAAAAAAATCGAAATGTACCCCAATGAATATAATGAATTTGACGATTACTAAAAGCTCTACCAGCCTCCAGGAGTGTGCGCGGCGCCAGCTTTCCTTAATGTCCAGCGGGGGGCGGGGCGTCAGGTTAATGCCGCAGAAATGGCCTCTGTTACGGTGACCTTTTAGCGCAGCAGTGGTTCCCGGGGTTCGATTCCCTGCAGTCAGCGGTGTATAAGAGGAAGAGGAAGAGAAGAGGGGAGATAAAGGAGGAATAGGAGGAGAAGGAGGAAGAGTAGTAGTAGTAGTAGTAGTAGGAGGAGGAGGAGGAAGTCAAAGGGAAGGAAAGAGGGGAGGAGTGAAGGACTTCCATCGCTTATTTCTCCCTCTCCCCATTTCCCCTCCCGCTCACCTCCCTCGTTTTCTCCCCTCACTTCCCTTTCTCCCTTTTCTTCTCCCTCATATTGTACACTTCGAGAACATTGATGGCATAAATAGATATACGGAAAACAGTTATGCAGATGACACTGAAAACGACAAAATAACATACGAAGAATAAAACAAAAAGAAGTTAACGTAAAAGAAATAAAAGAAAGAAAATGTGGAATATAAAAAAAAATCTCGCACGTAAGCTTCAATTCCCTTCACTTTCACTCACGGAAAAAATATGAAGATCAAGAGAAATTCGTGGGATTACAAAACGTGGTCCATCAGCGGCCAGGCCAGAGTTTGTTTGTTTGTTTGTTTATCCATTTTTCCTTCAGCGATGCGGCAGGTGGGTTATTTTTATGCTAGGTTATTTATCTATTTATTTACTCCATGAATATTCTCCCTTTGTTGCTTATTTCCACTTTTATGTATGTATTGATCTGTTCGTGTGTATGTGTGTGTGTGTGTGTGTGTGTGTGTGTGTGTGTGTGTGTGTGTGTGTGTGTGTGTGTGTCGCTACCTCCAGGATTTACTGTACAGTGAAGAGAATGACGTTCAGATTGCTTTCATGAACTTCAAACATAAATTTTCAATCTCAATATCAACCAGAATTCAACTTTATTGTTCCTTATATTCAAATTTTGTAAAACGTGAAATATATAAATTGAAGATTGACGTGAGAGAAGTAGAAGGAATATCAATCTTGATTACGCGTGAGCACTCCCTAGCCGAGGAGGAAGGGGTTGGAGTAGGCGCGGGAGGCGGGTTACCAGTGGAGGGGCGCCTTTGTTCGTGTCGAAGGGTTCACACACGTATTTTTAAACATTCCGTCACCTACGTTCATCAATTTGACAAGGCTTTCCTAAGAGTTTGGGGCACTTCCAGGAGTAGTTTTATGACCCTGGTGGTAGTGTGACCCTTCTTCTGTGCCATGAACCTTAAAAACCACTCATGAAAACCCGACTGATGCCCTCCTTCACCTTTAGAAATAGTTGATGTGAGAAGCGATGGTGTCTTAAAATACGGCCCTCAGATCGAGAAACATGCCTGCGAGCAATGCGTCAGATCTGCCCGGCTGAGGTAATAGTTTGGTATTAATGGCTTTGAAAACTTGTCGGTGGGTAGGATGGATCGTAAAACTATGTCATCTTATTCATAAAGTTTTGAACCTGTATGCATAGTTTGTCAGAATGTGCTAACTTATATTTCTCGTTGTTTATTGTGTTAAATATTTTACGTTTAAACTGTTTATGTTTCAATTATATATTTGGACCATATAGTTTAACGAATGTTCTTTCATATTTTTTGTTATTTTGATACGTGATGGAGGTAAAGTTAGGGGCCTACGCTACAGCTGCGCGTGGCCGCGGTGCTCACCTCCGTCGCAATAGCCCTGATGCCTGTGGGCTGAACGAAAACAGAGAGCGGGATGACAGTAGAGCGACGAGATGCGTTACGTAAGGGCTGTTTTGCGTAATTGGAAAACCTCTGTACTCCTCCAACGGAACAGTTATTGAAAGGGAAAGTAGAGGGAAAGAAAGCTAATCAGAATTTAAGCATAGACAAGTAGGGGGTTCGAGTAATTAGTTTCTTTATAGGGCCAGTGTGACTTTTCTTTTTTGTGCCCTTGAGCTGCCTCCTTTGTTATAAAAAAAAAAAAAAATCCAGGTTACCACGTTTTACTTCCCCCAAACTTCCCCACGTACCCATTTATCGACCAGCCCGAACGGGAGGATGAACAGCTGGGTGAGCTGCACACCGACCGCCCGAGCCAGGATTCGAACCCGGGCCCGCGGATTCGTAGCTAGGCACGCTAACCACTAGACCACAGATAGATATTATGTAATTCTGAGGTCAACAAACATATTTATGCATCTGTGTAACTCTCTGTGCGTGTGTGGGACCGTGGGGGGGTGGTGGTGGTGTGTGTGTGTGGGGGGGGGGGGGGTATAAAACTGGAACACTAAAACAAACACATTCAAATTTGTGAGATAAAAGGGGGGGGGGGGGGGCAAAAACCTGGAACACTAAAACAAACACGTTCAAATTTGTGAGATAAAAAGAGTAAATCAAAGCAGAGAAAATGCCAAAAGAACCAACGACTTAGCGAAAAGAAAACAGCTGCGCCATAAAACAACACGACCATAAAAAAGACGCAAATTCCAACAAAAAAGCTAAAAAAGAGATAAGAGAGAGAGAGAGAGAGAGAGAGAGAGAGAGAGAGAGAGAGAGAGAGAGAGAAGCAAACCAAATGAGCAAAAAATAATATATGAGAAAAACAGAACGACATAGATAAACAAAAGGAATAAGAGAAAAAAATGGAGAAAAAGAAGGACGAAAGCGATAAGAAAATAGAAAGATACACATAAAGGAAAAATAAATATACAAATGACAAAATGAACACACACACACACACACACACACACACACACACACACACACACACAAACACACACACACTTACCTCTCCTCCCTCCAACGGGTTCAGACGCGAGAAATAGGACGTACAGATGACTTGGGTGTCGGAGGTGTAGGCGGGGCGACCTCTAGTGGCAGGAACACCGAACCAGGACGAACACTCGGCATCGGAGAGGGCGTAGTACTGCCAAGGCTTGTACTCCCTGCCGTCTATCGAGCGTTCCAACACCCAATTCCCAGGCCGAGGCGATAGGGCACTCTTGACGATGACGTAGGCGACCTGGTACACCTGTAAGATAGTGGTCGTGCTTGATTAGAAGGTGTGTGGTGATTGTCATTAGAGAAGTTTGTGTTTGTTATTATTTTCTTTTATGTGTTGTTCTCAGTAAGCTGGATATTATGGAGTCTTTGCGGAGTTAAGAACACTAACCAGTAGTAGTAGTAGTAGTAGTAGTAGTAGTAGTAGTAGTAGTAGTAGTAGTAGGAAAAGTAGTAGTATAGCAGAAAATACTAATACCTCATACATAAATTATAACACCTAAAAATACGTTCAAAATACAAACGAAAACATAGCAACGCACTAAAAGAAATATAGATAAATAAAATACATACCCATGATCCTTAGTTTACGTACCAAACAACACCCTGAAATGTTATTCCGTTGGGGAAAGGAAATAAATAAAAGAAACGCCCGACGATGAGGAGTAACAGGAAAGATTAATTTTGAGGCGCAGCGGGGGAGTCTCGTGGCAGGAAATGAAACCGGGGAGTGACAGGCCAGAGTAATAAAAGCGAGCAGAAAAAAGCAGACGAGGCGAGTCCCCCTTCCATAGCCATAGAGAAAACGGAATAATGATAATAATAGAAGTACTGATAAAAGTAATAACGACAACAGTAATAATAATAATAATAATAATAATAATAATAATAATAATAATAATAATAATAATAATAATAATAAAATAAAAAAGTAGAGGAAAATACGAAAACTAAGACGAGAGAGAGAGAGAGAGAGAGAGAGAGAGAGAGAGAGAGAGAGAGAGAGAGAGAGAGAGAGAGAGAGAGAGAGAGAGAGAGAGAGAGAGAGAGAGAGAGAGAGAGAAATGTTACCGAAAAACAGAATACAACCACAAATTAAAAACGAAAAATAAAAATACGTGGATGAAAAATACAATCACAATATCATGGAAAGCCCCCCCAACCCCCAAAAAAAAAAAAAAAAAGTTGAGTGCCGAGGCAAAACATTACTTACAACAGTGAACTGAGAAATGAGGACAAGTAAAGAGAAATACGTTACATATATCCAGAAAAAAAGGAGAGCGAGAAAAAAAAAAGATAAGAGCGATGAGAGACAATGTTACATGAGACCGTAAACTATAAAAAAAAAAAATATGAAGAACGAAGTAGAGTAGAAGTACGCTGCACACATAACTAGCAAAAAATAAATAAATAAATAAATAAATAAATAAATAAATAAATAAATCAAATGGCATATTATATACGACAAAATATATATTCCACGCGCTGCAGAACAGGTATAATAGAAGAGGAAAGCCAAGCACTCCGTAAATTAATGCAAGACTTAAACACTTCACAGTTGATGGCTGCAGCAGAGAACACCATCGAGTAATTACTGGGAGGAAGAGGAAGGGGGAGAGAAAGATGGGGGGGGGGGGGAAGTGAGGTAGGGGGGGAGGGGGGACACACAACCATTACACCTCCCCCCCACCCGTACCTCCTCTCACCAGCTGTTCCGCTTTAATTTCTTTTCGTGCTTAAAAACGAGTATCCAAAATCATTTAAGTAAATATCAGAACCTTGAGACTTGCCCCCCCTCCTTCAGCCTTGCGACCTGCCCCCCACCCACCCCACCTCCCCCTTCTTTTTCCGACGCTCATTATATACGCCACTAGCAAGGAAGGTGAATACTAAAAAACATGTAAAAAAAATAAACGTCAGACAACTGGGTAAGGATAAATAGTGTGGAGCAGTTAATATATTTTTTTTTTTTATATCAAAGGATACGGCTCAAGGGCAACAAAAAAGAAATAAAAAAAGCCCGCTAGTTGCCGCTCCCAAACATTAAAAATATATAAAAGACGCCAGCCGGAGAACTGGTTAAGAATAAGAAGTGTGAAGGGAGAGGGTTAGGGAGAGACAAAGACCACTATAGAGATGAAAAAGTAAGAAAAATAAACTGGTTAAGAAAGTGTGAAGCAGCAAGGAAGATAAACACTAAAATTGACAAATAAAAAAGTCAGGATAAAAAAATGGTATGGAAAAAAAAAGAGTGGAATCAGTCAGCTTTTTACAAAGAAAAATGCATCAGAAGAGGTCGCTGGCAACGAGTGTGTTCAAAGACAAGAGCTCTTCAAAGGAAAACGGGCGAGATAAAAGGAAACAAATTCTATCACAGGAGGCAGGTTATCACAGGAGGCAGGTTATCACAGGAGGCAGGTTATCACAGGAGGCAGGTTATCACAGGAGGCAGGATATCACAGGAGGCAGGTTATCACAGGAGGCAGGTTATCACAGGAGGCAGGATATCACAGGAGGCAGGTTATCACAGGAGGCAGGATATCACAGGAGGCAGGATATCACAGGAGGCAGGATATCACAGGAGGCAGGATATCACAGGAGGCAGGTTATCTGGGAGGCAGGTTATCACAGGAGGCAGGATATCACAGGAGGCAGGTTATCACAGGAGGCAGGTTATCACAGGAGGCAGGTTATCACAGGAGGCAGGTTATCACAGGAGGCAGGATATCACAGGAGGCAGGTTATCACAGGAGGCAGGTTATCACAGGAGGCAGGTTATCACAGGAGGCAGGACATCACAGGAGGCAGGTTATCACAGGAGGCAGGACATCACAGGAGGCAGGTTATCACAGGAGGCAGGACATCACAGGAGGCAGGTTATCACAGGAGGCAGGTTATCACAGGAGGCAGGTTATCACAGGAGGCAGGACATCACAGGAGGCAGGTTATCACAGGAGGCAGGACATCACAGGAGGCAGGTTATCACAGGAGGCAGGACATCACAGGAGGCAGGACATCACAGGAGGCAGGTTATCACAGGAGGCAGGTTATCACAGGAGGCAGGACATCACAGGAGGCAGGTTATCACAGGAGGCAGGTTATCACAGGAGGCAGGTTATCTGGGAGGCAGGTTATCACAGGAGGCAGGACATCACAGGAGGCAGGACATCACAGGAGGCAGGACATCACAGGAGGCAGGACATCACAGGAGGCAGGTTATCACAGGAGGCAGGACATCACAGGAGGCAGGTTATCACAGGAGGCAGGTTATCACAGGAGGCAGGTTATCACAGGAGGCAGGATATCACAGGAGGCAGGTTATCACAGGAGGCAGGATATCACAGGAGGCAGGTTATCACAGGAGGCAGGACATCACAGGAGGCAGGACATCACAGGAGGCAGGTTATCACAGGAGGAAGGTTATCACAGGAGGAAGGTTATCACAGGAGGCAGGTTATCACAGGAGGCAGGATATCACAGGAGGCAGGTTATCACAGGAGGCAGGTTATCACAGGAGGCAGGTTATCACAGGAGGCAGGTTATCACAGGAGGCAGGTTATCACAGGAGGCAGGACATCACAGGAGGCAGGTTATCACAGGAGGCAGGTTATCACAGGAGGCAGGTTATCACAGGAGGCAGGATATCACAGGAGGCAGGTTATCACAGGAGGCAGGTTATCACAGGAGGCAGGTTATCACAGGAGGCAGGACATCACAGGAGGCAGGTTATCAGGAGGCAGGTTATCACAGGAGGCAGGTTATCACAGGCAGGACATCACAGGAGGCAGGTTATCACAGGAGGCAGGTTATCACAGGAGGCAGGTTATCACAGGAGGCAGGTTATCACAGGAGGCAGGTTATCACAGGAGGCAGGTTATCACAGGAGGCAGGTTATCACAGGAGGCAGGTTATCACAGGAGGCAGGTTATCACAGGAGGCAGGACATCACAGGAGGCAGGTTATCACAGGAGGCAGGTTATCACAGGAGGCAGGTTATCACAGGAGGCAGGATATCACAGGAGGCAGGTTATCACAGGAGGCAGGACATCACAGGAGGCAGGACATCACAGGAGGCAGGTTATCACAGGAGGCAGGTTATCACAGGAGGCAGGTTATCACAGGAGGCAGGTTATCACAGGAGGAAGGTTATCACAGGAGGCAGGTTATCACAGGAGGCAGGTTATCACAGGAGGCAGGTTATCACAGGAGGCAGGTTATCACAGGAGGCAGGTTATCACAGGAGGCAGGATATCACAGGAGGCAGGTTATCACAGGAGGCAGGTTATCACAGGAGGCAGGATATCACAGGAGGCAGGTTATCACAGGAGGCAGGATATCACAGGAGGCAGGTTATCACAGGAGGCAGGTTATCACAGGAGGCAGGATATCACAGGAGGCAGGGTATCACAGGAGGCAGGATATCACAGGAGGCAGGTTATCACAGGAGGCAGGATATCACAGGAGGCAGGATATCACAGGAGGCAGGTTATCACAGGAGGCAGGATATCACAGGAGGCAGGTTATCACAGGAGGCAGGTTATCACAGGAGGAAGGTTATCACAGGAGGCAGGTTATCACAGGAGGCAGGATATCACAGGAGGCAGGTTATCACAGGAGGCAGGTTATCACAGGAGGCAGGTTATTACAGGAGGCAGGTTATCACAGAAGGAAGGTTATCACATAATCTTAACGTTGGTGTTTCTAGTATAAATAAAACATGCCCACGCCATAAAGGTATTATTATTATTTATTAAAAAAAAAGTCAGTCTTGTTCTGCAGATCTCCTGAAGTCCCCAAAAAGGAAAACTTTGCCGATATAAGAAAAAGAAAAAAGTGGGAGAAAACTAAGAAAACCAGTGAAAAAAGTAAGAAAACAACAGAACCAAGAAATAAAACGGAAGGAACGCTAGGCATGAATGTAAAAAAACTTAAACCTTAATTCAAAAGCAACTGAGAAAATAAATATCAGTATACCTCTCCTCCCGTAACTCAGAAGAAAAATAAAAATGTGGGAGAAAACTAAGAAAACCAGTGAAAAAAGTAAGAAAACAACAGAACCAAGAAATAAAACGGAGGGAAAACTTGGCATGAATGTAACAGAACTTAAACCTTAATTCAAAAGCAACTGAGAAAATATATATCAGTACCTATACCTCTCCTCCCGTAACTGCCCCCCCTTTCGGCCACCTCTTCGGATTCTTTACAGGAGCAGCGAGTAGCGGGCTTTTTTATTATTATTATTGTTTCCTTTTTGTGTGCCCTTGTGCTGTCTCCTTTGCTGTTAAAAAAAATAAAAATAAAAATAAAAATAAAGAAGAGCTATTCTGTAAGGCACGGAGCGGCTGCACCTCGCTACAAATCATACGAAAAATGAAAAGAAAATGTGAAAACATCTTTGGTCTCTTTCCCCGGCAAATTCCCTGTCCATTGTTCATCCAATATCCTCTTCATCTTCTCTCATAACGAGTCCGAAACATTCCCTGCCGCGTCCTTGCACCTTCTTTGTTCCTTTCTTTTGACTAATAGTACCTTATATTTTGTCCCCCTCCTCCACCCCCCTTTTTTTTACCTTGTTTGGCAACTTGTATTTCGTTCCCTTCTTTTATTGCCTCCCCGAGCGACGCCGCGCCGAAGAAGCACCTCTTGAACGTTTATTGACAGGACAGAAAAACAGGAAGGAGCACAACAGAAAAAGATGGAAAGCAAAACAAAAAATAAGTGAGAGAATGAGAGGAAAAGATTATAAGTAAAAAAAAATATAAAAAAAACTGAGCATCGCCTCTCGAACGCTTATTGATAGGAGATAAAAACCGGCAAAAAACCCACATAACAGAAAAGATGAGAAGCTAAAAAAAAAAAAAAATACAGCTCAAGAAAGAAGTATAAAAGGAAAAAAAAAAAAGATTAGAAGTTGCAAAACGATGAAAAAAATTAAGGGAACAGAAAAAGCTAATAAACGACAACAAACAAACAAACAAACAAACAGAGGAAGAAGAAAACATAGAGAGCTTGACAATTACTAGGGAAAGAAGAAAGAAAGTAAAGAAATGAAGGAAGAAAATGAAAGAGAAAAGAACAGATGACAAACAGTATTAATAAAAAAAAGGGACTGAGGCAGCTTCCAGGATATTAAAATGCAGCGCGGCAACTCTCT
>NW_026110689.1:37500-55000 GCF_024679095.1 Eriocheir sinensis
GAAGGTTGTTACTTCCCTCTCTCGATCTGAGTTTTTTTTCAGGCAAGGTATTAAAAGGTCGGTATTATAAGACACACTCGCTTCTCATATCAGCTATTTCTAAAGGCCAAAGAGGGGATCAATCGGGTTCTAATGAGTGTTTCTTTAGATTCACAGTACAGAAGAAGGGTCAGACTACCACCAGGGTCATAAAACTACTCCTGGAAATGTCCCAAACTCCTATGAAAGCCTTGTCAAATATGTGTTCTTTGGCGGCGAAATGTCTTGCAATACGACCCATAGTTTCCAGTAGCATTCATGTGTTCGTCCCCTGGTTACCCTCGAGGCAGGTGACAGACTTCTCAGGTGTATAGAAAAATTTTCCTCTCCGATTATTCACTTTCACTCCGGCGGCGTTACGCTCGGGCGACTTATAACCAGATGTGACACACTTACACAGGTACACAGACAAGGGCACACCTACATACACACACAAGGGCAGAAATAGAGGTGCATGTAAACACACAGATACTGATACGAACATACGGTCACGCATACACAAGAATTCGTAATTACATGAAAAAACGTACCCCCCCCCCACCCCCCCCCACCCACACACACACACACACACACACACACATGGCGGAGCGTTTTTAATGTAATTGTGAAAAGATTGCAAGGGAGAGAGAGAGAGAGAGAGAGAGAGAGAGAGAGAGAGAGAGAGACCACTAGTGATGCTAAATACACAGTGAACAAGTGTAAAGGGCTTTTTTTGAAATGCACGAGAAAAAGTGACATTTTAAGCCCCGAAAAGTGCACAGTGAAACATATGCTACTCGAACGATCGCATAAAGTGTCGTCGGCACAATACAAATATGTTGTGTACTATAGATTCGTCAGTTAAAAAAAAAAGAGAGAGAATATTACACGTGCTCATGTCAAGCGAATAGATATCAACGAGGAACGACACCCTCCTCCCTTATACCCTCAGCTCCTCCACCCAACCTACTCACGCACCAACGCACACACACACAAACACACACACACACACACACACACACACACACACACACACACACACACACACACACACACACACACACGGCTCCGCAATGAAGTGGATAACGTCGCCAGGGTGTTATCCGTTAGGATCAAGTTCAAGGATTGCTCAGACTGAAAAGATTATTCTGATGGCACGAAAGGTTAGTGTCCCCTCCTGAGCATGGGGGGCGGAGGGAAGGGGGTGTTCAAGGGCCCAGCCGTACCCAACAATTTGCCACTATGAATCTCTGAGCTCTTTTATGGAGGGCACTGGCGGGCGATCACGAGACCAGCAGGTGATTAGACCCTGGGTGCATGACAGACAGAAAGATACCCCTGACCCCCCCCCTACACACACACACACACACACATTCTCTCTCTCTCTCTCTCTCTCTCTCTCTCTCTCTCTCTCTCTCTCTCTCTCACTGGCATTGCATCTGAAAACATGTCTATTTAAGGCCACAATATCTACCTACCTGTCCCACCCACCTGTTCTTACCTGGACTGAGTCTCTCTCTCTCTCTCTCTCTCCGCCCACGTCACTATAGTCTCTTTCCTTATATAAATCCACCTTTAGCCCACGCAAAGCCACATACTATAATTATTTCTCTTTGGTTATGAAAATTCAACGTGTATCCACCGAACCAGAGATTTAATTAACAACTTGCCAACAACACTTATCACGGGTCCACTTAATTCCACCGAAGCATGTTTCATCCACTTAATTCCACACGGAGCTACATACTTCCACACTGATTGACTTCCGGTAAAGCATTTCATATTTCTATGTTCTAAATATCTCGTAAACTCACCTTTTTATATACACTGGAAGCACCTCATGTTTTTTTTTAATTTTTATACTCCTATTACTTTTTCTTACTTTTTCTGTTGAGACAAAAAAAAAAAAAGACAAAAATACAGCTAAGTAGAAAAGTCCGCCTTATGTTTATGTCATCTTTTTTCATATGCATTTTGTTTATTTAATATTTTTTATCTAATGGGATGCTGCCTTCATTTTCGTCCCCTGCTATACACTTTTTCTTCACATTTCATTTAAGATTTTATCCCCAGATGCATTTACATATTCATATTTTGGTCTATGTAACTGCGTCTCTGCTTCATAGATTTCTTGCGTCAATTTACTTCTGCACATGTCTGTCCAGTATTTCAAGATGCATTTCGTTTGTTATATTTTAGGTTCACTCTTTTCTGGGTTCCTTTGCTAAAAATGTGATTCATATGTTATTGATATTCTCCGCCCTTAATATTTCTCATTACCTCTCCATGTCCGGGAAACGACACTCATTTCTTTTTCCATTGCGACCTCGTCCTAATAATTCCTCGCTTTTCGGCTCCGAGCAACAAACATAATTTATCCTTTCCTTTTAATTTCTTTCCTTCCATTTCCTCTCTCCCTTTCCATTGTTTCGTTTGCCTTAACTCTTCTAATCTTCCGCTCCTTTCTATTTAACTTCCTTTCCTCAGTTTCCCTTTTTCCTTCTACTAATTTTTATTCTTATCGTTTTCTTATCTCCCTATATTAACCTCCTTGCATTTTCTCACTTCTTTACTTTACTGTCTATATTTATTTTCTCTCCTTTTTTTCTTTCTTCTCCCTCCTCCATTCATTTATTCTTCCGCCTTTTCTTTCTCTTCCCTTTTCCCTTTCTTCCCTCTTCCTCTCTCTCTCTTCTCCCATTTTCTCTTACATTCCTTCCTTCTCGTTACTAATTCATTTCTTCTTTTTTCCTCTTTTTCTGCTCCCATTGAGAGAGAGAGAGAGAGAGAGAGAGAGAGAGAGAGAGAGAGAGAGAGAGAGAGAGAGATATGAATATTATAGGTGTAAAAATCGTCACAGGCATTTTTCCTGCCTCCTGGAAAAATGCTGTTGTCACCCCACTATATAAAAACGGTGACCCAGACGAAATAGGAAACTATCGTCCCATCTCTCTACTTCCAATTTTTTCAAAAATATTGGAAAAGGTAGTTGCCAATCAATTAATGTCATTCCTGGAACGTAACAAACTTCTCTCTCCAACCCAACACGGCTTTAGACCAAAACTCTCTACAGAGACAGCGCTGCAAGTCATTACCAATAAAATTTATGATAATATAGATAACAAATATCACTTTTAACACTCTGCGACCTTTCTAAGGCCTTCGACAGTGTCAGCCACACCATCTTACTCCGAAAACTTCAACAGATTAATGTTGACACCTACTGGTTTGACAATTACCTCGATGACAGGTCACAGTCTGTCCGCATCAAAGACATCGTCTCATCCAAGAAATCAGTAGCCTTTGGAGTCCCCCAAGGCTCAATACTAGGCCCAACATTATTCAATATCCATGTAAATGACATATCTACCTATATCAATAACTGCCTTCTAGTACAATACGCTGACGACACACAGTTCCTCCACAGCGGTAATATCAACGAAATAAATACTTTAATTAATAAAACTGAGATCACTTTGAAACAAATAAGAACCTATTTTCTACAGAACGGCCTTCAGCTAAACATCAGTAAGACACAATGTATCTTCCTAGGCACACGCCAACTCCTGGCACACATACCTAACAACACCACCATCAGATGTGCCGATGGCGTTATACAGCTCCTCCTCCATGTTAAGAACCTTGGCTTTCATCTGGATTCACACATGACCTTCGACAGACACATAAATGAAATGACTAGGAAAACAATGGAACCTTAAATTTCATTAACAGACACAAAGATCTCTTCAACAAAGAAACACGCTTAATGGTTATCCAGACTTTGGTATTAAGCATCATAAAATACGGCATCACAATATGGGGGACAACAAACTCAACTTTAATAAACAAAGTGCAAAAACTACAAAACTTCGCGATAAAAGTGGCAGATGGGAAAGCCAGGATATACGATCATGTCACTCCATTATTTAAAGATTTACAATGGCTTAAAATCAAAGACCTAATCACCTTTAACCTCATCACGAAAGTGTTTAAGCAGAAAATAAAGGATTACCCAGACCACATCCTCTCTCTCCCAACTGTTAACTATATGACTGACTCAACAACAAGACAACAAAACAATCTCTACGTCCCGAGAACCAACACCGACACAGGTGCAAGAGCCTTTCATGTATTAGGTCCTAAATTATGGAACCAACTACCGAATGAAATAAAAGACTCTCATAATCTGACCACATTAAAATCAATTCTTAAAAAGAAGCTGTTGACCTCTGCATGAATGTATTATCTACTTTACTGCCTTCTGTATATTCTATCATGTATATTTAGATGTATAATACACCATGTATATTTATATGTATAACCTACCATGTCTATTTAGATGTTTAGAATAACCACTTTTTAGTGGAAAATAAAGTTTATTATTATTATTATTATTTATTATTACTCTCTCTCTCTCTCTCTCTCTCTCTCTCTCTCTCTCTCTCTCTCTCTCTCTCTCTCTCTCTCTCTCTCTCTCTCTCTCTCTCTCTTTTTTCCTCTCTCTCGAATATAAATTGCATGCTTACTTTACCACACAATCTTGCACACACACACACACACACACTCAACGCAAACACGCAAAACAAAGCACTGCTCAATCTCGTTACAACAATCAACCACTATCACCATTACAAGCCGCCACCACCACCACCACTATCACCACCACCACCATCATCACCACCAACAACAACACCACTATCACCACCACCACCACAACGCCAAAGGAACAATATCGCTGTAAAGTGGAGATACCGAGAGAACAAGTAAGCTAGAGAGAGGAGGAGGAGGAGGAGGGTGCCAACGTAGATAACTGCCGACTTCGTAAAATAAAAGGACATAGGAGGAGGGATAGGAAGAAAAGGAGGAAGAATAGAAAGAGGAGGAGGAGGAGGAGAGGAGGAGGGGGAGGCAAGGTGTGAACGACCATGTGTGAATGGCTGGGGGAAGAGATAAGAACGAGCTAGGATTAAGGGAAGGGATTGGGAAGGGCTGGGAAAGGAGGAGAAAGAAAAAAGAAGAAAGAAAGGGGATAGAAGGGAAGTGTGAGAAAATACTATGGGAGGCAAACGAAGGAGAAGGGAAGGGATGCAGATAAAAGAGAGAAAGAGCAGGAGGAAGAAAGGGGAGGGAGAACGAGGGTAAGAAAATGAAGGGAAGGAAAGTGTAATGAAATAATAGGAGAGGAAACGGAGGAGAGGGAAAGGGCGTGAAGATAAGAAGAGAGGAGAGAAAGAGTGAGGGAAGAAAGTGGGAGGGAGAACGAAGGGACGGGCAAGGGAAGATAGGGAAGGAAAGGAAGGGAAAGGAAGTGTAATGAAACAATAGAAGAGGGAACGGATGAGAGGGAAAGGGCATGAAGATAAGAGAGAGAGAAAGAGTGAGAGAAGAGAATGGGAGGGAGAACGAAGGGACGGGCAAGGGAAGATAGGGAAGAAAAGGAAGGGAAAGAAAGTGTAATAAAACAATAGAAGAGGAAACGGATGAGAGGAAAAGGGCGTGAAGATAAGAAGAGAGGAGAGAAAGAGTGAGAGAAGAAAGTGGGAGGGTGGACGAAGGGAAGGGCAAGGGAGAGAGGAAGGAATTCGAGAGGGAAGGAATTTGCTAAGCCGATGTTAAAAGTGATACATTGGTGTTTAGGGAGGAGGAGGAGGAAGACGAGGAAGAAAAAAACAAGGAAGTGGAGGAGGAGGAAGAAAAAGACGAGGAGGAGGAGGAGGAGGAGGAGAGAGGGTGCAAAGGTGTGACTGCATGGCGTGGAGATAACAACAGAAGAGGTGATTTGAATGCCGTGAGGAGGAAGGAGAGAGAGATGATAGAGAATGAAAGAAGCAAAGAGGAAGACTTCGGCATGATAAAGGAGGAAGAGAGAAAGGGGAAGAGAAGAAGAGACAGGTGGAGGAACAAGAAAGGAATGGAGTGGTAAATGCAAGGGAGATTGATTGATTGATGATTTATTCTTGCAAGTGAAACAACAAAGGAGAAGGGAGGACCATGCCATCCCAACCCCCAGGCAGAACAGAGTGTGATTATACAACTAAGGATAAGGAGTAGGAAAGGAATGGATTTGAGATGTAGTAGTGGATTATTAAGTAGAAGAAAGAGCTGTGTGAGTGGAGGAGTAATAAGAGAAGAAAATGGAGTGGTTGTGGAGTGGTGGAAGAAGTACTGAGAAAGGAATGGAGTGTCGGGCTGTGTTACTGTTACCAGACTATCGTACTCAGAACATTGCATTGATCAGTCTCAGACCCAAAACTATCGTACCCACACAAACATCGAGCAAATACGTAGTTATTGTTAAAACCGTTAATTTGCTGATGTTTTCTGGAGTAGTTACGAGACAGAAGTCGGAAAAATACAGCATGCAAGGTACGATAGTCTGGTAACGTTGGTGTCAGGGGAGTGGTTACGTGTGGAGTGACGGAGCTGGGGAGTAGTGGCAACATGATGGAGTGGACTGTAGTTGTGGTAGTGGAAGGAGGAGTCAGAACAGGCTGGATTTCTGTGATGGTGGAGAGAGTGGAAACAAAATGGAGTGGGAGGGATATAGAGAAAGAGGGAAAGGGAAATAATAGAGGATAAGGAGAAAGAGGGAAAGAGGAATAAAAGAGGGAAAGATAAACAGAATGGAGTGGAGTAGACGAAGTGATAAAAAAGGAGAGGAACAGAAGTTGAAAAATGGATGAGTGGGAAAGATATAGAGAAAGAGGGAAAGGGAAATAATAGAGGATAAGGAGAAAGAGGGAAAGAGGAATAAAAGAGGGAAAGATAAACAGAATGGAGTGGAGTAGACGAAGTGATAAAAAAGGAGAGAGAGGAACAGACGTTGAAAATGGGAAGAGTGGGAAAGATATAGAGAAAGAGGGAAAGAGAAATAAAAGAAGACAAGGAGAAAGAGGGAAAGAGGAATAAAAGAGGGAAAGATAAACAGAATGGAGTGGAGTAGACGAAGTGATAAAAAAGGAGAGAGAGGAACAGACGTTGAAAATGGGAAAAGTGGGAAAGATATAAAGAAAGAGGGAAACACGAATAAAAGAAGATATGGAGAAAGAGAAAGAATAATAAGAGGGAAAGATAAACGGAAAGAAAAAAAGACAAACAGGAGATGGACTGATAATGTAAAAAGGAAGAGAGAGAAGAACAGAAAAGGAAAATCTAAATAGCAAGAGAGAAAATATGAGCAGAAGAGAGAAAGATATGTTAAAAATGGAGAGATATTAATAGAAGAGAAAAAGATATGTAGAAAGAGGGAGGGAAGGAGTGGGAAGGAGTGATGTCGTGGGGGGTGGGGGGGGGGGGGGAGTGACCGGGGCGTTGGCGATGAAATGGTGAGATGCCGAAGGTCAAAGATAGCGTTTGTGAAGGCAGTAAAGGGCCATTCGAAGGGATGAAAGAGGCATTAAGGAGTGTAATAGCTGTTAGGGGTGATTGACTACGATTTAAGGGCGAGATAAAGGCGGTCTGAGGTGTGGAAGGGGACGGAGAGGTAAGCAAGAAGATAGAAAGGCTACGTGGGAGGTTGGGATTGATAAAGGAAGAGAGAGAGAGGAACAGACGCTGAGAATGGGCAAAGAAAAGTGGGAAAGATATAGAGAGTGAGTGGAGAGGAATAAAATACGTGAGAGGCCTGGGAATGACCAAATGAGGAGAGAAAGAGGAACAGATGTTGAGAATGGGTAAAGAGGAATGGAGATGATATGTAGAAAGAGGGAAGAGGTAGAAAAAGAGGATAGGATATAAAGAAAGAGGGAAAGAGGAAAAGATGAGCAGAGTGGTTACAGAAGTGCGGGACAGATACAGAGAAAGAGGGAAAGAGAAATAAATGAAGGATAAGATATAGATAAAGAAGGAAAGATAAATAGAAAAAGGGAACGAAATACAGAAAGAAAGAAAATAATAACAGTAAAGGGAAAGATATTAAAAAAAGTGAAGGAAAGGGATAAAAGAGGAAATTATATATAAAGATAAGGAAAGATATATTGAAGAGAAGGTCTGAAGAATATAAAGTGGAGGAAGAGATAATATTGGGAAGGATCAATTCAGAATAGCCTTGACCATGATGAAAGAGGAAGAGGAAAAGGAGAAAAGCCGCAGATGAAGAGCAGAGGGCTTACGAAAGAGTGGAAAAGGGAAATAAATGGGAAAAAAAGGGTTGGAGAGGTAGACGAGGGAAGAGGAAATGAAACAGGAGAAATAAAAACAGAAACAAATAAAAAAGCAGGAATAAATAATGAGAGAGAGGAATAAGAAGGGAGAGAAAGGGAAGAGGAAGTGAGGAAGAATAATTATAGAATGTGGAATAATTCAAGGGGATGTTAGATAAAAGAGGAAGAGGGAAGGAAGGAAGGAAGCAAGGAATGGGAGAGAAAATGAGAAAGGAAGAGATCGGTGCTGCTTTGGTACGAATAAAGAGGAGGAGGAGGAGGAGGAGGAGGAGGAGGAGGAGGAGGAAGAGGAGGAGGAGGAGGAGGAGCAGGAGGAGGAGGAAGGCTGGTGGCAGACAAGAACTAATATAATGGAAAATAAGAGGACGCTGCTCTTCCGGTGACCTTTTCGGGGAAACTCTCTCTCACACACACACACACACACACTCACACACACACACACACACACACACACACACACACACACACACACACACACACACACACACACACACACACAAACACACCATTTATTCATATTCCTCCATTCCAATTATTAACGTTATTTCAATACTTTATCAGCCCCTAATGCAAAAAAATAAGAAGATACCGAGAGAATTAAAACCCCTGAGACATCAATACCCTGATTCGAGCTAGCGTGGTGGTGTAGCATGGAGGCGCGCTGGCGATGTCCTGGTGGGCGGCGCTGGAAAAGCGTTACAAGGACGTTTTAATCATCGCCACGTGTCCTCCCACGGGGATCATTTGTTTCCGGGAGAGACGTAACTAAGCAGAGCGGGGTGGCATGTTCCCGAAGTCTGTATGTGTGTGTGCCGCCTACTCTTGAACAGGGCAGGTTAGGTTAGGTTAGGTTAGGTTAGGTTAGGTTAGGTTAGGTTAGGTTAGGTTAGGTTAGGTTTGGTTAGGTTAGGTTAGGTTAGGTTTGGTTAGGTTAGGTTAGGTTAGGTTAGGTTTGGTTAGGTTAGGTTAGGTTAGGTTAGGTTAGGTTAGGTTAAGTTGGGTAGGGTTAATTAAGAGGTAGGAGAGGTAATTTTAAGTGGGAATCACAATGAGAGTAATATCCAGAACGGCCCCGTGGTTAATTTCGAAGTTACAGCCCAGCGTCTTCACTCAGGGATATGCCAACGGGTGATGCCTCCAGGGTGCTGTCTATCCTGGGAGCAGTACATTATGCATACCTTTGTTACATACGAGTAGAAATCCATAAGACACCGACAAGCTTTTACTCACGCCTCGCAATGCCATTTCGAGACACTATAACCATACGAAAGGAAGCATGTACACAATACTACACCTTTCTTTATTCAGACACTTCCACTTACGCTCATGATTCCACCCAACCGGCCTCTTGCAGACTCCTTCCGTTCTTATGTTCTTATGTTCTTATTTCCACACCAGCGATTAAACCCACATCTACACCAGGGCATACACTCACCTTTACACCCATATCAACGCCTACCATTACGCCCACACTAACGTACTCGCCTACGCCCACACATACTCAGAGTCCGTCCACGCTCCCTCGCCGTTACTTTCCCGCCCACGCCCGTCCCACGCCCTCTCGCTTGCTATGGCTTGTTCGTCTGGCCCGACAGGTGTTTGGCTCGCCCACACCTGTATGTCTCTCTCTCTCTCTCTCTCTCTCTGATAAGGTAATACATACAAAACTACATATTTGTGTGTGTGTGTGTGTGTGTGTGTGTGTGTGTGTGTGTGTGTGTGTGTGTGTGTGTGTGTGTGTGTGTGTGTTTCCTCCCCTCACCCCAAAACACCTGACCTCACGTTAATTAAGACAGCTTCCCTAATATGCTTACCTGTGTGTTACCTGAGCAAGTCTATTAGCCCACTCTACCCACCTTCTCTCTCTCTCTCTCTCTCTCTCTCGCGCGCGCGCAAAATACCCCCAACCCGCCGAATAAACACATGCTAAAAGAATTCTGTGTTCCCTTCGGCTTTCGCAAAATACGAAGGACGCGGCGAAAAACTGAATAAACAAACGACAACAGCGAAAAAAAAGAGCATCGAATATACATGCAGAATCAAGGCCGCGTTCCTATTGGTGGGGAGCCTCTGACAGCTGACCAATGGCGTTCGTCCTCACGGTATAGACGAAAGAGTGAGGGTCGAGCTGATTGGTGCATGGAGGGCAGTTAATGGGATGTAATTGAGTGGATGGAGTTTGGTTAATCCCGCTGAATCAATGCGCTGAACCGACGCTCATCCAGGGAGACAAAATAGAATCGGGCGAAGGACTGAGAGGCAGGGACAAATGAGGATTAAATTAAATACACGGAAGTCAGGCTCGTAATGCACCGATGGAAAAGAGAACCGAGAATATAATTTGGGCTCAGGAACATTATAAAAAATTGCACTCATGTATATATAAGAAAATATCCAGAGGGGTCTTGTTCATACTTGACTGCTTGTGTTATGGAGGAATGAGGATCGGGCAAAGGTTGAGACACATAACGGATAAAGATTAAATTCCACCTTCCTGAAAGTCTCGTTTATATAAGTCGCTTGTCTTAACACACAATAAAAATGATAAACGATGAAGCGAACGGAAGGGAAGACTGAGAGACGAAAAACAAATAAAGATTCAATTCTACGTTCGCGCAAGTTTTGTTTATATTGGGTTTGTTTTAAAACAAATGAATATCGATACAGATGGAGCGAAGGGAAGATTGAGACGGAAAAACAAAAGAAGATCAAGTACTTCATTTGCTTACTACTACAATAAATATAATAATTGAATTTAACTCTGTACACGAAATTCTTGGTTATAATACGCTCACGTGTTAAACAAAATAAGCATGATAAAGATGAGACTTGAAGACGGTGATGATAAATAAAGGAATATTTAATATCGTGTCTTCTAATTTTGGCAGTGAAAAAAATAAGAAAACCGAATCACAATGAACACAATCAATATACAATAAGGACTAGTTAATAAGGCGCTCCTGTCGTAAATCTAAAGAAAAAAACGATAAAGAAGAAGCGAAAGAAAGTTTGAGAAGGAAAACAAAGGAAGATCTAATACTGTATCTTTTGATTTTGGCAAAGAAAAAAACTGAATCACAATGAACTGAATTAATATACAATAAGGACTAGTTAATAAGGCGCTCCTGTCGTAAATTTAAAGAAAAAAACGATAAAGAAGAAGCGAAAGAAAGTTTGAGGAGGAAAACAAAGGAAGATTAATACTGTATCTGATTTTGGCAATGAAAAAAACTGAATCTCAATGAACACAATCAATATGCAATGAAGGTTAGTTAATAAGGCGCCCCTGTCGTAAATCTAAGAAGAAAAAAACGATACAAAAGAAGCGAAAGAAAATTACAGAAAGAAAACAAACTAAAATATGTGATGTCTACCGACTTCAACGATTTAACAAGAAACTGAAATGAATCGAGTTGGACACGGAAGATACACGGAGGTCTTGTTCATGATGCTCTTACGTCGTGAACAAAAGAGAGCAGCACAGATGAAGAGATGAAACGACGGAAAACAAGAGAAGATCGAATACTAAACACTGATTTCGACATTAAAAAAGTTGAACTGAATGTGCCTGACTATAGATACACGAAACTCTTGCTTATGCATCCTCTGTGTCGTGAAACAAAAGAAAAGCGATAGGAGGTCTTCTTCATAATGCTCTTACGTCGTGAACAAAAGAGAGCAGTACAGATGAAGAGATGAAACGACGGAAAACAAGAGAAGATCGAATACAGTACACTAATTTCGACATTAAAAAAAAGTTGAACTGAATGTGCCTGACTATAGATACACGAAACTCTTGCTTATGAATCCTCTGTGTCGTGAAACAAAAGCGAAGCGACAGAAGCTGGATATATAGGATCAAACTCTTTACACTTAACTCTTCTCCATACTGCGCATGTGAACTGAAACAAAACAACAATAAAAGACGATCGACAAAATAAACGGGATCAAACACCATCTAAACTCTTGTCTATGTATACGTTTCTAGGCCAACAAACACAGACGAGACGCCAGACAAACGGCCAGACAAACACAGGATCAAGATGCAAGACAAGAGAAAAAAGCACACATGTGGGTAGAATATATTTACATCTACTCTGAAGATAACACAGACCCTCTTATCTCTCTCTCTCTCTCTCTCTCTCTCTCTCTCTCTCTCTCTCTCTCTCTCTCTCTCTCTCTCTCTCTCTCTCTCTCTCTCTCTCTCTCTCTCTCTCTCTCTCTCTCTCACTCTCTCTCTGTGTGTGTGTGTGTGTGTGTGTGTGTGTGTGTGTGTGTGTGTGTGTGTGTGTGTGTGTGTGTACCCTCTACCCTCTCTACGGCATGCCACAGTATTGCCACATCCTTCTCAAGAGCCTTCATTACTTCCCTATCACCGCCTTGGCAAACCCTAATCAGCCTGTTGACGTCACCTGAGGATGCTTTTACCTGTCCTACCTGTCGCCAACACCTCTTCCTAGTCGCCAGTTCCACATTCCAACAGCGTTATTGTAGTATGTTCTCTTTTCCTTGAAGGCAGGAGGAAATACAGACGAATAAAGGTTGTTTTCGAGTGTTGTTTACGAGATGCTGGCTAACTCTTGCATACGGGAATTGGACGGAATAGGGATGAGCAAGAGTGGAAAGTCGTGTCCAGCGAGGCCGCAGGAGGGGAAGAAAATTTATAAATCTTCCGTGTCGAACTGTTACCATAACCACCACCATCACCATTACTGCTACCATCACGACCACTATCCACACATAACCTATTTTGGAATGATGGTGAAGGTATAGTGGTGCCCTAGAGCCATCCCCAAATACCGCCATAAAGACTCATACTATATAGGGCCGTATTTCTAAACATTTCGTCGCCCAAGTTCACCTATTTGACAAGGCTTTCGTAAGAGTTTTGGGCATTTCCAGGAGTACTTATATGACCCTGGTGGTAGTCTGACCCTTCTCCTGTACCGTGAACCTAAAGAGTTTTGGGCATTTCCAGGAGTACTTATATGACCCTGGTGGTAGTCTGACCCTTCTTCTGTACCGTGAACCTAAAGAAACACTCATTAGAACTCGACTGACCCCCTTTTTAACCTTTAGAAATTGTTAATGTGAGAAGCGATAGTGTTTAATAATACCAATAGAATCACCATCACCAGTAGGCCACTATTACCACGACCACTGTCCATCCAATAACCTGTTTTAGGATGATGGTGAGGGTATAGTGGTGCCCTAGAACAAGCACCATATACCGCCATAAGAGCCCTAGGCATCACCAATCACCATCACCATTTCCGGTAAGACAGTGATGGTGAGGGTAATGGTGATGGTTACAGCACCGGACAAACACACCAAAACCTCATCTTCACCATCACCACCGCCATCACCATTACCATTGCCCCACCATTCACACCAGACCATCATCTTCCATTCACCATCAAACAGTCACTACCCTTCACCATCCACCCCCCATCACTGCCACTCTCCACGTACCTGCTTCAGATCTATGGTGATGGTGACCCACTCGTACCAGCGGCCGGCAGCCAGGGTCGGGGACTGCCACCACGAGTTCGTTCCGTCGATGGCGTTGGTGATCGGATGGCGGCGCGAGGGGTCAGGCGAGAGGGCGTCACACACCCCACACTGCGGCGCCCTGTTCCCCGAGTGGTCCGTCAGCTTGCAGTACACCTGAGGGAGGAGGAGGAGGAGGAGAAGGGGGTAAGGAGGAGGAGGGTAATAAGAGGTGAAGAGGTGGGAATGTAAGGAGGAATATGTTTTTCATTTATGAGGGTGAGAGGAGAGAAAAATCTATGTGAAGAAAATGTATGTTTGGCATTTTTAGTGTAAGAGCAGACAAAATAATGTAAAGAATATTCCGTATCATGTTACTCCTGCGAAAAGAAAAGAAAATGGGTGTAAGAAACAGGGGTGAGGAGGTAGGAAGGCAGCGAGGAATATGTTAGTCATTTTTAAGGTAAAAAGAAGCGACGGAAAAAACTAATGCAAAAAAAAGACAAAGAAAACCTCGTGTTGTCTTGCCCCTGTGGAAAAAAAAAAATAATGTCAAGAAAGATAATAGTTAGGTGGGAAGGTAGGGGAGGATATGTCTTTATCATTTTAGGAGGTAAGAGAAGACGACGAAAGACAAAAGGAAAAGGGAAACCACGTATTACCTCCCGCGTGTGAAGGAAATTGATGCCGAGAAAGAGATTTATATCCGGAGTGGCGCGGTGCTGGCCTCAAAGGAAGGCGGGACACAATAAAAGCGTGGACGGGTTGGTGGGATGAGGGTAACGAGCTGTGGCGTTCTGGGAAAGGAAGAGGAGGAGGACGAGGAGGAGGAGAAAGAGAACGAGAGATGGAGAGGTGGAGAGGGAGAAATGTGGAGTATTGGTTGGGTAGGCGCAGGGGAGTGTGTTGAGGGAGGAGAGTGTGAATTGAGCGGTATGGCGGGGTTGTGTTGAAGGAGGAGGAGAAAGAGGAGGAGGAGGAGGAACACAAAGAAGCACAAAGAAAGAACAAACAACAGCAGACCTGCTGGTCCTTACGAGGCTGTTTGTGACAAGCTACACTAACTATCTAATCAAAGGTGGAAGATGAAGGACAGCAAAGGCGAAGGCGAGGAGGAGGAGGAGGAGGAGGAGGAGGAGGAGATCTTACATAGTTCACCTGCCTTCTGCTTCTTCCCTTTCTTTCTTTTCTTCTTTGGTATCTTAGTGTTATAATTTCTTTGCGCGCTATATGGTTATGGCCTGTTTATGGTTATTGCTTGCCGTTTCCTTTCTTCCTTCCATCATTCATTCCTTTCCAGCGTTCCTGGTCCCTTTCTTCGTGCAATAATTTCTGTACGCTCTATATGGGTATTGACTGATGCCTCCTTCCTTCCTTCCTTCCTTCCATTCTTGCTCCATATCTTCGTGTTCTAATTTCTGCACGCTCTTTACAGTTAAGTTTAGGTTGTACATGTATTTTGTTTTCTGACCTTCCTTTGTCTCCATAAATTCAGCCCAGTCTTTTCTGTCTTCGTTGCGACATATTTATAGCATCTTTTTTATCGTGTCTCTGGAAATCATCAAGTTTAGGTTGTACATATATTTTGTCCCTCTCTCCACGTTACAGACTTCCTTACTGCGGGACCAACATGACCAAGAACAGGGAATGAGGTAAAGGAGAGTGAGAGAGGGGAACAAACGGTGACGGGGAAGGAAGAGGCGGGGCGACGCACGTGGTTTTATTTACAGCGGTGCCCAGCCAGGCCCTCAACGCCTCGCCATTAGGACGCGTCACATGTGTAAACGCAGCTCGGCGCCCATGCGTAACGCTGACGAAGGGGCAAACATACTGACAGACGCGGGGTGGGTGGGGTGGGGGGTGGGGGGGGGAGAGAGAGAGAGAGAGAGAGAGAGAGAGAGAGAGAGAGAGAGAGAGAGAGAGAGAGAGAGAGAGATACAGACACACACATACAAACACACTTAGAGGTATACGGACACACCAAGACACACAGACAGATAAATAAACAGACAAACAAGTAAAGAAATATATACAGAAGTAGATAAAGAGACCAACCCAAAGACATATAGATAGATCGACAGATAGATATAGCTGAGTGGGAGGATAGATAACAATTTTACATAATAACCAAAAAATATATATATGTATGAAAAAGGAAATAAATGAAGAGAGAGAGAGAAAGAGAGAGAGAGATTCCCCACACAAATAAAGCGATCATGGAAAAATAAAGAAAGAAGAAGACTCATGTATATTTTAACAAGATGATTACAAAAGACGCAATAAGAAGATGCTATAAATATGTCGCAACAAAGACAGAAAAGACGGGGCTGAATTTATGGCGACAAAGGAAGGTCGGTAAACAAACCCAAGAAATAAAAATTGAAAACATGAGCTTCAGGGGAGAAAGAAAGAATATCAGAGAGGCAGAAAAGCGAGGAATAAAAAAAAAAAAGACAGCCACGATACATAAACAACAGCATACGAGATGTGGAAATATAAAAGAAAACACACACACACACACACACACACACACACACACACACACACACACACACACACGCAAGGGAACAGGAGATGACACTAACACAGACACACACACAAAAGAAAGAGAGAAAAGAAAGAGTGAGACAGGACAGGAAGAGAATGGGAGACATCGCCACCATCACCACTAACACAATCATAACCACCACCATCACCACCATCACCACAATCACCATCACCACTACTGTCACTAACTTAACCACCATTGCCATCACACCACTACCATCACCACCACTATTACTAACACTATCTTAACGAACACAGTCACCACTAACAATATCATAACCACCACCATCACCACTATCACTAAGCTCACCACCATAACCACCACCACCACACCACCGCCACCACCACTAGTACTAACCCTTCACGAACACCATCACCACTAAAACTGACACTATTCTCACCTCCACAACCACTACTACACCACCACCACAATCATCACCACTAGCACTACCTTCACCACCTACCACTATCATCACCTCCACCAAAACCACCAGTACCATCAACACAACCACTATAAAAAAAAACAGCACCATCACCACCACCCTGAGCACCACGGCAAGACACACACACACACACACACACACACACACACACACACACACACACACACACACACACACACTACATCTACACTCCCACGCTCAAGGAGACACAGAACATATCACCTGGGCTAACTACACCAAAAAAAAAAAAAAGCTTGACCCCTGAGAACATTTCATCCGTAAATTTTGTTTTCTCTTTTCATCTACCTCCCACAAAGTGCTTTTACTTCGTCTCCAGTGTACCTTGCGCGTGTCAGGAGGGAGGAAGGGGGACGGGAGGAAGGGGAGAGGAATGGAGAGAGGGAGGCTACAGAGAGAAAGGGGAAGAGAGGATGCAGAGTTGAGAGGAAAGGGAGAGAGAAAGCGAGTGAGGAAAATGAGGTGGGAGAACGTGGAGGAAAGGATGCAAATGTGAGAAAGAGGAAGAGGAGAAAGAGGTAAGAGGGAGGAAAAGGAAAGTGAAGAGGCAATCTTGAGGAGGGAGAGAGAAAAGGCAAATTGAGGAAGAGAAAGGGGAGAGATGCTAGAGGAAGAAAGGGAAGATAAAATAGAAAGGAATAAGAGAAACGATAGACAGGTGAGCCCAAGCAAAGAAAAGAGGAAGGAGAGAGAAAAGTCAGGGGAAGGAAGTGGAGGTGGAGAGGAGACAAGTCAGGTGTGTCGCGTTGGGTCACGTTTGTTTGTTAGGCATCAAGAATGACAGGTGTGGTGCACATGTGGAGGAGCTGTAGCGTTGTAAGT
>NW_026110689.1:60000-70000 GCF_024679095.1 Eriocheir sinensis
CCCACTCACACGCGCTAGCTCGCTCGCTCGTTCTGCCAGCAAACACTTGTCATGCAAACCAAGGGAAGGAAATGAAAGGATTGCAAATTGCCCTAACAGTCCACACGCGGTGAAAATGGAGCTCGCACACACAGAGACACACACACAAAGATTTACTCATATATTGCCACAGATACATCGACCATAAATGGACATTGTTGAAGCCGCCAGGACAATCAAGGGGAACAGACAAGAGATATATCTATTGTTTTGGAGTCTGTGTGTAGCAAGGATTTTGTTTTCTGTCATTTCAGGGTCTTATTCCTTACTTCCTTTCTTCAGTTGTTGGAGAAATATTGCCACGAGATAAAATAAAATATGAATGAAAACTGACCACAACAAGAAATCAAACTAGAAACGGTAAGTAGTTTTGTGTTTTACATCTTCAGACAGACAGATAGAAATGAATTGGTTATGAATATATGAATGGATAAAGTTTGGTGTATTCTGTTGTTTTTTGCTGATTATTTCCAGCACTCCAAATGTAAGGAAGGGATTAAGGGATAGAAGAACGTGATGAAGGTAGAACATAAGAACATGATACGAAAAAAGTAAGGAACAAAAAATACAAGGAGAGAAAAAAAACATGAGGTAGAATGATTGAAAGTAAGGCACAGGGTAAAAAACGTACCAGGTAATTAAAGAACGAGATAAATGGACAAGATAAAAATACAGGTCACACGAAAGATAAAAAAAGAACGACAGATATAAAAGGTGATGAAAGTGCGAGAAAAATGACTAAAAATAAAGTTCTACCAGAAAAAAATAGGAAAAAATTGCAATACTTCACTCAGCGACATACATTTAACAATTTTTCGACTCTTAGTAAATTCTTTCTCTAAACTTTAAATAACCAAACTGACAAAACACACGGACAAACATAGAGTAATTCCTTTAATCCGAGTAGCAGCAATATCATCCACATAAAATTCTGACTATTAACTTTTTTTTTTTTTTTTGGCTTTCAATATTTTTTTACACTTTAGAAATTGGAGAGTTGTATCTGTATGTATATATTTTCAGTTTACGATCCCCCGCCTTCACAAATTCGGATTATTGAAATTCCACTACTATTTCAATTCGGACTAATGGACTGATAAAAAAAGATAAAATAGAGAATGCAGACGACAGAAAGAAAAGAAGAGATAATTAGAGGCAATTCAGACAGCTACAATAAACGTTAACAAGAGCAGTAATGAACAATGAAAATGAACAAGAGTAATCAACAATAAACAATAATGTAAAGATGTTGAATAGGACCAAAAAAATATACGCATAATTAGTGATAAAAAAAAATAAAAATAAATGCCGACTGAAACTACACTTCACATTTCTCTCTCTCTCTCTCTCTCTCTCTCTCTCTCTCTCTCTCTCTCTCTCTAAAACACGATGGAAGTCAGTGAGTGATTGAATTGGGTTTAGGCGGCGGCGTGTAACAAAATATATTTATTACACAAATTAACAAAAAGAAAGAAGAAAAACGCGGGTATAAGAACGAAGAAACAATGAAAGGTGAAACAAACGGGTGGAGGGAAGGGGAGAGGCAGGGAGGGAGAGGGAATGGGAGAGGTAGGGGTAGGGGGAAGAGAAGGGGGAGGGGAGGTGATATGCATGCAGAGAAAGCGATCAGAATAGTAGAATGGGTGGGGAGGGGGGGGGGCAAGAGGAGGAGGAGGAAGAGGAGGAGGAGGAGGAGGAGGAGGAGGAAGAGGAGGAGGAGGGAGATGGAGGAGGAGACAGATGCACAACCCCTACCAACAAGCAAGGCCATTCACCTCCACCACCATCACCACCACCACCCTTCAACACCACCACCACCATCACCAGGACCACCACCTCCCCTTGGCTCTACTAATGGCACTCTTTAAGACACTTGGCATGCGCACTTTACATAAGCATTATGAGTGACCACTACAACAGGCGCTTGGGGTCCAGACTTAAGGGTTACCTGTGAAGACGTGGAAATACCTGTCCTTTTACCGCCAGGTGTGTGGGGCAGGGGGGAGGGGATGGTGCAGGAAGGAAGTGAATGAATGAGCGAGTGGAGGTTAGAGAATAGAAACACTGAATGAATGAATGAAGGAAGGAAGGAAAGAAGGAGGGAAGTAAAAAATGGAAGTACAGATAAAGGTGATAAATGGGCAGAATAAAAACGTATATATATTTATATATGAAAGAATGAAAGTCAGAAAATTCATATGCAGATGAAGATGAGGAATGAATGAAGGCAGAAAAGAGTGAATAGGCAAAAATTGGTTTGCTAACAGAGAAGTGGAGGCGTAAAACCGGCTCGGCAAACATGTGGTGAGCGCGATAGACAACTTCAATAAAAAAACGTTAGATGAGTTCATGTGTTGGGAATATATATCTTTTATGAGGTATTAGGTTTACACAGAAGTTGGCTCGTGTAGATCATACTTATATTCTTATTCATGGGATAATGCTGTAAACGTAAAAATCAGGAGAAGAAACGATGAATGGATGAGGGTAGTAAACAGCAATACAGATAAGCGAGTAGCGGGCTTTTTTTTATATTATTGTTTCCTTTTTTTTGTGCCCTTGAGTTGTCTCCTTTGTTGTAAAAAAAAAAAAAAAGATAATGACTGGGCGTAGCGTTGTGTGTGATAATTGGAACAAATGGACGCGGGTTTGCATGGAAAGATTAATGAATGAAAAATAAACACCTGAATGGATGAATGTCTCAGTGTATAAGGGATGAATGATTAAACAAAGCGTGTGTGTGCGTGTGTGTGTGTGTGGGGGTGGGGGGGGGGGGAGGAAAGCATCAGTCCTTTATTGCCTCTTCCTCCTCCCCTCCCCTTACCTCTCTCCCTCTCCCTTCCTTCCTTCCCTCCCCCTTACCTTCCCATCTCCCTCTATCCAACAGTCAACGTAATTCCAGTGTTATAACTTGTTTATAACCAATATACGTGGTGCTTACGATTTGAGGAGGAGGAGGAGGAGAAGGAGGAGGAGGAGGAGGAGGAGGAGGTGGAGGAGGAGAGGAGGAGGAAGTTGTGGTGGTGGAGGATTGGAATATGAACGAGGGAAGGGAGGGAGGAAAATGAATGCCTCCAAGCTATCCAACCTGTCCTCTTCTCTCTCTCTCTCTCTCTCTCTCTCTCTCTCTTCACACTTTGCCAAACTAACCTCTCCCTCGCGTTTCCATCTCCCTCAACAACTTTTTCCCCCTCTCACTTCCTTCCTGTCCTCATTCTCTCTTTTCATCCTCAAACGCTCCTTTAAATCCCTTCCTCCCTTCTCTCTTCACTCTCACACACTACCCCTGCACTACACTACACCCTACCCCTCCCCTATATTCATCTCCTCCTTACCATTCCTTCACAAATACACCCTTCTCCAATTCCTACATCTTTTCCATCCGTTGCATAAGACATCTTGGCACTCTAGTTCACCTCCTCCTTACCTGGCCTTCTCCAACTCCAGCAACTCTCGAACATATTCTGGTTACACTTTACATCCTTTTTGCACACTCTACTTCTTCCTTCATTCGTATCACAATCTCCTTCCTTCTCAAACACACCATTGTTACTCACTACACAACACACACTGACTATAACATAAACTGCATCCTAATTTTTCCTTTATTATGATATACAAAATACTCTATCCTCTCCTTTATTCACCTCCTCCTCCTCCTCCTCCTCCTCCTCACCTGTTATCCTCAAACACACTCTTCTCTACCTCCTCACCGCCTAACCTAACAAAAACCTAACGTAATCTAATGTAACTTAACCAAACCTAACGTAACCTAGCCAAAACCAATCCTAACCTACCTACAAGTTATCCTAACCTAACCAAACTTAACCCAAAACCTATCCTAACTTAACCAAACTTATCCCAAACCCTCTCTCTACCTCCTCACCGCCTACACCCTCACACCCGCTAACACACTCTGGCTAGACTCGGCACTTCCCTTCCCTTCATTCACCCCTTCTTCCTCTTTCTCCTCACCCTACACCTCCCTTCTATTACCCCACACCTTCACATTCCCTTAACCTGAACTCCTACACCCTCCCAACACACCATGGCTACGTTCAGCACTCTTCCTGACTACAAGCCCCAATCCGCCAGACGCCAGCACCGCGCTAAGGCTTAAGTGTTGAGGCTGACGCAGTGGTGTCTGGGGTTGGCACTCTGCAGATGACCGGCCCTGTGGCACTGTTAGCTCGTCTATACTCTTCAGTCCTGACTCCCTGGCACTCTCTATTGGCACTGTATTATCTCTGGCATGTCTCTCTGTCTGTCCGTGTATTAGTCTGTCTGTCTGTCTGTCTGAGTATTAGTCTGTCTGTGTTTGTTGCCCTGGTGCCCTTCCTCTTGTATTTTTATTATTTATTTATTTCATCGGTATGTTTTATTTTTCTCGTTTTCCCCTCGTTATCGTTTTTCTCTTTTTTCAGTTTCATATCTTTTTTGTCTACTTCTTCCTCTTTGACTCCTCCTTCCCTCCTTTCTTTCTCTCTCTCTCTCTCTCTCTCACTTTCCCTTTCTAAGCTGTTATTGTTATTCCTGGTATCTCTCTCTCTCTCTCTCTCTCTCTCTCTCTCCCTTCCTAAGCTGTTATTGTTATTCTGGCTCTCTCTCTCTCTCTCTCTCTCTCTCTCTCTCTCTCTCTGCTTCCCCTCCTTCCTTCATCCTCTCCTCTGATTCCCTTTCTTCCTCTTCTTCCCTGTCTACTTTTTTTCCCTTTTTTTTTATCCTGCTGTTCCTGTATGCATTTTTATTAATTTTTTACTTTTCCTCCCTTTGCTGAGTTGTTCCTGGTCTCTCTCTCTCTCTCTCTCTCTCTCTCTCTCTCTCTCTCTCTTTCCAATTAGTCTTTGCTTCCCCTCTTCTCTGACCCTTCCTTCCTTCCTACTTTAGTCCTATCATTATTATTATCATTTTCTCTCACTTTCTCTGCGGTTTATAGCTATTCTTGGTATTTCTCTCTCTCTCTCTCTCTCTCTCCCTTCTCGTTTTGCTTCCCCTTCCGTCCTCTCCATTGAATCTTCCCTTCCTCCTTTCTTTCTTCCTCTTCTTTTATTTCATGCTTCCATTGATTAATTCTCCTTCTCTCGCTTTCTATCGCTTTCGTCTTTATAAATCCTCTCTCTCTCTCTCTCTCTCTCTCTCTCTCTCTCTCTCTCTCTCTCTCTCTCTCTCTCTCTCTCTCTCTCTCTCTCTCTCTCTCTCTCTCTCTCTCTCTCTCTCTCTCTCTCTCTCTCTCTCTCTCTCTCTCTCTCTCTCTCGACTGACAGACCTTAAATTACCTCCAGACCTTTTTCCCTTTCTATATAAAGTTATGAAGATGGAATGATGAGAGACATACATTAGGCAAATAAGGAAGGGAGAGAAAGAGGGAGGGATGGAGGGAGGGGGGAAGGAGGGAGATAAGGAAAGAGAGGAAGGGAGGGAGGGGGGAAGGAGGGAGATAAGGAAAGAGAGGCAGGGAGGGAGGGGGGGGTATTAGCCAGGCAGGGTGAAAGGGAGGTTAGTAGGATGAGGACGAGGACGAGGAGGAGGAGGAGGAGGAAGATCTATTAAGAGGAAGGCAATTTTCCTGTATTAGCGTTTTAGCCTTGCGTACAGTTAGGGAGGAGGAGGAGGAGGAGGAGGAGGAGGAGGGAGGTAAGAAAGGAGAAATGAATGATGGAAGTACAAAAAGAGATGACGGAGGAGGAACAGGAGGAAGAATAAGAGGAAGAGGTGAAGAAAAAACATGAAAGGAGAGAACCAAATAAACGGTAAAGAAGGAGACTGAGAAGGAAGAAGAGAAGACAGAGAAGAAGGAGAAACAGGAAAAGAAGTAAGTGGTGAGGGAAGAGAAAAATAAAAATGGAAGATGAAGGAATAGGGGAAGGAAAAGGAGTATGAAGTAAGAGAAGGAGGAGGAGAAAGAAGAAACAGAGAGAGAAGGAGGAGTAGGAGCAGGATGAGTAGGAGGAGGAAAATAAGGAAGAGGGGGAGGAGGAGGAGAACGAAGAGGGGGAGGAGAATATGAATAACTCAGCAAAAAAGGTAAATGACGGTAACTAGATAATTAAAAGTAGTCGATTGAGGTTAATGAAGGAGAATAAAGTGATTAGTTGTTTAACGTCGTGATCAATTACCGAGAGAGAGAGAGAGAGAGAGAGAGAGAGAGAGAGAGAGAGAGAGAGAGTAATAGGCATTGTTATAAAGGCGGAGAGAAATCATAAACAAGAAAACGAGAAGCAGAAAAAAGTGGGAGGAGGAGGAGGAGGAAGAGGAGGAGGAGGAGGAGGAGGAGGAGGAGGAGGAGGACAAAGGAGACAGTGTGAGGCAAGGAAGACTCTCAACAATCGTTTCTCTCCCTTCCTCCTTCGCTGCACGAGAAAAATATTAAAGAAATATAAAAAAAGAAAAGAAAAAAGAAGAAAAATAATAATAATAATAATAATAATAATAATAATAATAATAATAATAATAATAAGAGGAAGAATAAGAAGAAGAAGGAGAAGAAGAAAAGGGATGAAGCGAAAATATAGAATGAGGAAGGAGGGATGAAGGTGAGAAGAAAGAGAGGAGGAAAGAGGATAAAAGAGGAACATAAGAGGAGGAGAGAGAAGGGAGGCAAAAAAAAAAAAAGAGAATGTACAGGAATGAAAAAGCAAATTGACGTCGCTGGAGGACATATATTTACCAATTAAGAGAGAGAGAGAGAGAGAGAGAGAGAGAGAGAGAGAGAGAGTGTACGTGTGTGTGTGTGTGTGTGTGTGGCCTAATTGCATAACTTTTCCTGAGCCAATCATGAATATACGCATCCATCTCTCTCTCTCTCTCTCTCTCTCTCTCTCTCTCTCTCTCTCTCTCTCTCTCTTAGTCCACGTGTCGCATTTATACTCACAAAAAAAGTAAAAACAACAACAAAAAAAAACCACTCATTCACGATTAACACCTTTTTCTTTGACTATTTTGTTTCCGTATGCTTTTTTTCAAGTGAAGGACAGACTAAAAAAAAAAAAAAAAAAAAAAAAAAACTGTGACGATAAAAAAAAAAATCTGAACTTGGATGAAAAAATGTTGCAATCCTGATGGCGAAAACACGAAATATGGCGGGAAAAATATCATGGCAAAAATACATAATAATAAAAAAAACCCATGATGAAACAAAATGGAAAATGCAAAAAAAAGAGAGAATGAAATAATGAGATGCGAAGAAAATGGAACACAGTGAAAATGATACAGAAAGGGGAGGATGGAGAATGGAAGAGGGTATCAGCGTTTTACCCTTGCATACATTTAAGGAGGAGGAGGAAGAGGAGGAGGAGGAGGAAAAATGAAAAAGGGAATAAAGGGAAGGGAAAAGAAGAAAGAGGTCGTGGAATAATTAATGCAGAATGTAGAAGGGTAAGTGGGAGGGAAAAAAGAAACAAAATGGACGAGTAGAAGAAGGAGGAGGAGGAGGAGGAGGAGGAGGAGAACTGAAAAAGGGAATAAGGGGAAGGGAAAAGAAAACAGATGTCGTAGAATAATAAATGCAGAATGTAGAAGGGTGAGTGAGGGAGAAATAACCCCCCCCCCCAAAAAAAAAAAAAGGGGGAAAAATGAAAAGTAAAGCAGAGAAACAGGAAATTTCGTAACAAGAGATGGGAAAAAGAAGGGATAAAGGATGACGAAAGGGGGTAGAAGAGAAGGAAGGGGAAGCAAAAGAGAAATGAGGACAGGAGGACACAAAGCAATCACAGTAAAGACAGGGAAGGGAGGGGAGGTCAGGGACTTGATGAAGAAAGGGGAGGACAGGAATAAAAGAGATGACACACTGTAATGTAACTAGGACAAAGGAGAGTGAGAAAGGATAAAAATATGGGAGAAAACGAATGATAGAGGAAAAGGAGAAATCATAGTTATACAGGTAAAGGATAAGAAGTGAAAGACATAGGAAAGGGAGAAAGGATAAAAATAAGGGAGGAAATGAATGACAGAGGAAAAGGAGAAATAATAGGTATACAGGTAAAGGATAGGGAGGGGAAGGAGAGGAGAGGCTTAAAATATATAATCCTTTTGGTGCATGACGAGGTAAAGCAAGCAATTATGAGGCTTAGGAAACAAACACGGGAAAGAATTATCAATGCTCTCTCTCTCTCTCTCTCTCTCTCTCTCTCTCTCTCTCTCTCTCTCTTGAGATTCACATCTATCACCATCTTCACAAACACCATCTCTTCCTCCTCCTCCTCCTTCTCTTCCTCCTCCTCGACCTTCCCTTCCCTTTCCATCCGCTTCCCTCCCTTCCCTCCCCTTTCCTTCCGCTCCCCTCCCCTCCCTTCCCTTTCCATCCGCTCCCCTCCCTTCCTTTCCCTTCCCTTCCCTTCCCTTTCCTTCCGCTCCTCTTCCTTTCCCTTCCCTCTCCACCGCCTCCTCTTCACCATCATTCATATTCAAACAGCATTAAATATTTTCTTTGGTATCAGTGCAGCTCACAAACACGTACACATCCGCTTGTCTTGCTGATCTATACAACGGCGCGTCTGTGTGTGTGTGTGTGTGTGTGTGTGTGTGTGTGTGTGTGTGTGTTAGCGAGTAACAAGATGAGTTCACTACATGTTGCAGATACCCTCCTCCCCCCCATATCTCTCTCTCTCTCTCTCTCTCTCTCTCTCTCTCTCTCTCTCTCTCTCTCTGGTTACCTTAGGGCTTAGGCAGACGTCTATTCAACTTCGCTTGATTACCTCCAATTAGTGTCATACAGAGAGAGGGTGGAGGAGGAGGGGGAGGAGGAGGAGAAGGAGGAGGAAGAGGAGGAGGAGGAGGGAAAAAAAGGTTGAAGGAGTAGCAGATAACAGAATATGGGTAAATAACAAAATGAGGTTACATGATGACATATAGAGGAGGGGGGGGGGGCGGAGGAGAGGGAGGAGGAAGAAAAGAAGGACGAGGAAAAGGGAGAGAGAAATACGAGTGCAAGAAGCAAGGACTCAGCAAGTGGACAGCTCCTTGATGGTCTGTCACACTTATAAGTTCGAGATCCGAGGAAAAGTATGATTCTCTCTCTCTCTCTCTCTCTCTCTCTCTCTCTCTCTCTCTCTCTCTCTCTCTCTCTCTCTCTCTCTCTCTCTCTCTCTCTCTCTCTCTCTCTCTCATTAGCCAACCATTAATATGAGCACATTTGCATTTAAATAACAAGCAGGAAAATAAGTCTTGCATAGTTATACTCTTTCACCTTAATAATAATAATAATAATAATAATAATAATAATAAAGATAATAATAAAGATGATAATAACAACAATAATAATAGGTTTTCTGGCCATCACAATGAACTCGACTTAACTAACACGAGAGGGAAATGAAAAAAAAATCGATAAAGGGAGGAAGGAAAAAGAGCAAATCAGAGAGAGGGACCGTGATGTGCTAGGAAGGAATGGAGGAGAGAAAAGTGAGAGATGAAAGGAAAGGAAGGATAGAGAGAAACGATACAAGGGAGGTTGAAAAAGAGGTGGGGGGGGGAAAAGGAAGAGAGAATGGGTATACGAGATGAGTAAGGATGAAAGACAGGAAAGGAGAGAAGGAGGTTAGGGAAAGAGAAGAACGGAAAGAGAAGGGAGCGAAGGGAGGATGAGAGGTTTTGAAAGGAAGAAAGAATAGGAGAGGAAAAGAGAAGTGACGGAAAAACGGATAAATGAGGGAGAGAAGCATGAACGGGGAATTGGAGGAAAGGATAAAAGAAGGAAGGGAAAGCGGGAGGAAGGAAGAATATGTGAAGTGAAGAACAGGCGAAAGAAGAAAGTAAAGGGAGATGAAAGGGATGAGAGACGAAGAGAAAGGATAGAAAGGAAAACAGAGGAGAAAAAGAATAAAGGATAGGGGGAAAAGTAAGATAAGTAAAAAAAAGTAAACTGAGGCTGGTTAAGAGGACATGGAGGGAGGGAAGAAAGGCAAGAGAGGGATTGTGGAAGAGGAGGGAAGGAAGGAGGGAAGGAGAGAAGAAAGGAGGGAAG
>NW_026110689.1:72500-84106 GCF_024679095.1 Eriocheir sinensis
CTTCCTCCGCTTTCCAGTTCTCTCCCTCCTCCTCCCCTCCTACTCCATCTCCTCCTGCCTCCTCCTCTCTCTCCACAGTTTCTGAGTGCTCTCGTGGGGGAAGTAAAAAGAGGAAGAGAATTAAGCTAAGAAAAAATAAAAGGAAGGAGGGAAAGGATGGGCTGAAAGTTGTAACAAAGGAAAGTTAGATGAAGCGAAGAAGAGTGACGGACGGAAGCAGGAGAAGGTAAAGGAGAGATAAAAAGATGATGAGGAGGAGGAAGAGGAGGACGAGCAGACAATGGAATGAGGTAAAGAAAAGTAGGAGGAAAAAATATTAAAATGAGTAAGTGTTTGCGGTATAAAATATAATAACATAAATGAAGGTATAATTTTTGAAGACTGAATGCAGGAAGAACAAAAGAAGAAATAGAAGAAAAATAAACAAAGAATAAAAGAACAAAAGGAAGCCTGCCTACAGAGATAAAAGGACAGAAAAGAGAGAGAGAGAGAGAGAGAGAGAGAGAGAGAGAGAGAGAGAGAGAGAGAGAGAGAGAGAGAGAGAGAGAGAGAGAGAGAGAGAGAGAATGTGTTTGAGACAGAGAGACAAAGACTGATAGGTGAGACAGACAGGTAAGACCAAGGAGATGGAGGTAATTATCCCTTAACCTGGGAGCTAATTATCTACCTAGTCCCTTCTAAATCACCTTCTGACCAGCACGCGAAGATGGAATGGGTAGGTAGGGAGAGGGAAGGAAAACGGGGAATGGGGGAGGGAGGGGCAAACAGGGTGAGAGGAAGGGTGACAGAGGGAGGGATATGTAGGTAGGGTGACAAGAAGGGTGTGAGAAAGGGAGTATAAAGAGTAGAATTAGAAAGACAGAGGTTGACAAGTTAAGAAATGCAAGAGATAGGAGAATAGGAAGGGAAGGGAAGGGAAGGAGCAAAGAAGGGAGAGAGGGATGGAAGGTGGGAGGGAGGGAGAGAAGGGTGGTCATTTGTGAGGTAGTTAAGCGTCTGAAGAGCAGGTAGGAAGGGAGGAAGAAAGGGACAGGTAAGAAATGAGGGAGGGAAAGGGAGGGAGGGAAAGGGAGAGGTGCGGTGAACATATAGAGGGAGGGAGGGCGGGAGAGAAATGGAAGGGAGGGAGAGAGGGAGGGAGGGTAGGAGGGAATAGAAAAAGATGAGGGAGGGAGGAAGGGAAGAAGGGAGGGAAGCAAAAGGTCAGATCTTGTAGAGACAAAATACCTTCACAAAATCAAAGCAAGTAAAAAAAAAAATAAAGAACGAGAGAGAGAGAGAGAGAGAGAGAGAGAGAGAGAGAGAGAGAGAGAGAGAGAGAGAGAGAGAGAGAGAGAATGGAAGCTCAAAGTGAAGAGAAAGATAAAACAAACGAAACCGAAATAATCTTTTTACCGATTGAAGAAAAATAAATAAAAACTGAACCAAACTAAAAAAAAAGGAGAAAATAAAACGAGGGATGAAACAAATAAAACAGATCGAAACACTGACAAAAGGAAGGAATGAAACAACGAAGAAACAAACACGAAAGGAACCCAGAAAGGAGAACCAAACAATAGGAACACTAAAACAAACACATAAAAGACTGGACCAAAACAAACACTTCACCTAATTCTCCTCCTCTCAGATAACCTTCACCAAAAAACATCACAAGAAAAACAAAGAAAAACACACTAGACAAATAACATAATAAAACAATTTACCCACAAAGGACCATTTTCCTCTTACCTCCTCCCTCTCTCTCCTCCCTTTCCGTCGTCCCCTCCCTTCTTCCTTCTCCTCTCCCTTTTTTTATCTTCCCTTTTCCTTCCACCTCCCCTTGCCGTCTCCCTTCTACACGTAACGTCTTCCTCTTCTCCCCCTTTTCTCTTCCCTTTTTGTCCCCTTCCCTTCGTCTTCCTATTCCCTTTTCCTTCCACCTCCCTTGTTCTTCCTTAACCTTCCTTCTCCTACCTTCTCCCTTTCCATTATTTCCCCTTATCTCTCCCTTACTTTTACATGCCTCCTCCCCCTTCTCCCTTCCCTCCAACTCAACCATTTCTACACTCGTTGTCTTCTTTTCCCCTTTCCTTCCTTCCCTCTCCTCTTCCCCCTTTTTTTTTGCCTTCACTCCCTTCTTTCACAAACCTTCCTCCCTACCCTTCCCTTTAATACCTTTTACCTAACTTCCTTCTTACCTCCCCCACCTTCTCCTGACCTCCCCATCCCCTCATCCTCGTTTCTTCCCCTTGAATCTAATAAAACTTCCCCAAGTTGATCTTTTCTTATGCTCCAATCCCCTACTTTACGACCAGGGAGGTTTTAACACCCCACTGGGATTAATCTTCACATTTGTATCTCGTTTAGGGACAATAAATGGTTTGCCGCCAGCCTCCCCGCCCCTCTAGCTTTCTCGCTATCATGATTTGCTTTTCGCTTCACCTTTTCTTTTAGGTCCTATCCCCATCCTCCTCCTTTTCTTCCCTATCCTCATCCTCCTATTCCTTCTTCTAATCTTATTTTTCTTATCGCGCCCTCTCCTTTAACCATCCTTATTCTTTACTCCTTGAATTATGAATGAGTTCCGATGCGCTACAAAAATCATTTCATCTCTACGGGCTCAGCATTTTGAAGAACGACTCAAGGGACTCGACATCTCTACGTTGGAAAAAATGAGACGCTTACGAGGAGCTCTGATATATCTTCAAATTGTATAAGCTGCAAAATAACCCAAGATATTGAAATAACAGTCTACCGATCCACGCGAGCCGATGTTGTTATAAACACAGGCAGATTATTATTTTTTTTTCTTAAACCGAGTCAGTCGCCAGTGCAACAACCTTCCTCTGACAACAGAAAGTGTGAAAACCATCAACTCATTTAGGATTCTCACTGACGGCTACTTTGTTCTTCAGGGGTGAATGTGATCTAATTTTTGTCTGTTTGTATGTTATATTTATCCTCTTATTTTTTTTTTTTAATGTTTGGGCCCTGAGTTTAGTAATTCTATCCACAGAGTGTTTCTGGACACGCAGGTGGAGGCGACTGAATAAAGGGAGGGGAGAAGTTCTATTGCGACTCTCTCTCTCTCTCTCTCTCTCTCTCTCTCTCTCTCTCTCTCTCTCTCTCTCTCTCTCTCTCTCTCTCTCAGATAAATCAATAGACATGAGTTCAATAGACAATGGAAAGCAGGTGAGCAGATAATCGCGTTGACAGTTAATTAAGGTATCTTTCTCGTCACCTGTACCTGCGATGATAGGACTGACGAGGGAGATGAGGAGGAGGTGGACTGTGAGGAAAAAGAATGAGAGAGTGTGAGGGGGAGGAGGTAGAGTAAGAGGAGGAAGGAGGTAGGGAGTGAGAGCCAGTATGATATATTCGCAGAGGATATATTTTTGTTTCCTGTCATAATCCCCCTTGAAAGCCCTACGAGGAAGATGTTTATATTTTAGTTTTCTGTCGGAATCTCCTCTGAAAGCCCAACGAGGATGATTGTTTTTTTCACGATTTCCTCACTCCAGTCTGTTTATAAAATACGTTTCCTTTTATTATCTTCCCTGAAAACACTACATAGGAAGATCATGTGTATTTTCTTCCTTTATTTCCTCACATCAATCTGTTTCCATTCTCCACTCCGAATTCTAAATAATAAATGGGGGTTAGCTCTTCCAATTATCACGTGTTATTCCACCTTGTTTTTTTCCCTTCTTGACCTTTCGGGGTTAAATATGAATAATATTTGCTCTCTCTCTCTCTCTCTCTCTCTCTCTCTCTCTCTCTCTCTTATAATCTTTCATCTCATCCTTACTATTTTGGCTTTTTTCAGGAGAGGCGCAGTGAGGAACATGAAACATAAGAACGTAAGGAGTCTGCAAGAGGCCGGAGAAGGGAAAAGGAGGAGGAAAGGAGAGAAAAGTGAGGAAGGAAGATGAGGTCTATCAGTGAAGAGGAAGAAATGAAGAGGTTGAGTCCCTTGAGACGATCTTCATAATGCTGAACTTAAAGATGAAAGGAAGGAAGGAGTTCAGAAATTGGAAAAACCGAAAACAAGAGGGAGGTGCAATCAAGCGAGATATGAAGAGAAGGGGTGAAGAAAAAGGAGAAATTGGAAAAGGGAGAAAGCGGAACAGTCTGAAAAATAAATCATACGGAGCGAAGGAGAAGGAATAAAAGAAACTAGAGAGTGAAGAGATGAGGAATTAAAATCTTAGGGAGTAAAGGTGAAAATTAAGGGGTATAGAGAATGGCATGAAAGAGGGAAGGAGATGAGTAAAGAGGAGGGAGAAAATTCAGCAAGGAGTGAAAGAAAGGAGTTAGTCTGATCAGCGATAACAGTTATGAGAAAAAAAAGAAAGACTGAGTGAAAAAAAAAAATGGAAGCGGAAATAAATTGATTGCAGGTAAACGGAGAAGTGGTTTAATGAGTCATGGCGAGAGCGAAAGATGGACAGACAGATAGATATAGATAGATAGATAGGTAGGTAGATAGACAGGTAGGTAGATAGACAGGTAGGTAGGCAGATAGATAGATTGATAGAGTAAAACTGGAAACTGGACAGGGAGTGAGTCAGGCTGTGTTGAAAAAAATAATGGAAAAAAGCGAATAGTGAGGGTGAGAGCGGAGAGAGGAAAGGGGAGGTCAGTACAAGGAGGAATAACAAGATGAAGAACACCATTAACAAAAGAGACAGGAGGGGTTAGGGATGGAATGCAGAGAAGAGAAGAAACAAAGACGACACAAAAGAAAAAGAAAAATATCGAGGTATTGATAACAGGAAGGGGAGAAAGAACAACCTCGACATAGGAACGTAAATGGAGACAGGTAAAAACTGAGGATAGGAGGAGACAAGGAAAGGGAGACATGGAGGAATGAATGAAGAAGAAGGAAGGGAGACGAGGTAGATATAATGAAATATGGAAAAGGAAGAAAGGTAAAGAGAAGATGGAAGAAGGCAGGTGACAGTACCATAAATAGGTAAAATAGGAAAAGAAGAGGAAGAGGAAGGAGGTTAAAATAAAAGCTGTCAGAGATATGGAAGGAGAGGAAGAGAGAAAAGAACAAGAGAGGTGGGAAGGAGAAAATGAATGAATGGAGGGATGGACAGGATAAGGAAGTGAGGCGTAAGGAAAATCTAAGAGAGAGAGAGGGGGGATATGGATTGAAAGAGGAAGAGAGGAAGCTGGGAAAAGGAAAAAGAATGAAAAAGTAAAAGAAACGAGGCAGGGAGAAGAAGAGATAGAGAGAACACGAGAAAGGTACATAAGGATAGGAGACGAAAAAGGAAGGAAGGAGGAGGAGGAGGAGGAGGAGAGGTAAATAGGTGGAGGCATTTAATCCCGCCTCTATACTTCATTTAGGGCATGTAGAAGCCTCCACCCTCCTCCTCCACCCTGAGGCAAGGGCAGCACTGTCTCCTCCACCTTACCTACCATGAGTCACCAGCAGCAGGTGTCGTGTTCCTCCTCTTAACCCCTCTATATCCTACAGTTTCCCTTTATTCCCCTTTATCCACCTTCCCCACTAGCTGCCCCAAGCCCAGCCAGTCAGTCAGTCAGTTATTTTTTATCAGCCATTTACCTCATGACAGTCGGCCAGTAAGTCTGTCAGCCGGTCATTCAATCGATCAAAATAAATCAGTCAGTCAGTCAGTCTGTCAGTTAGTCAGTGTGTCAGTCAACCAGTTAAACACCACTAGCATGAGACCTATAACCAATCACAGTCACGCATTTTCATATTCAGTTCTGTCAGTCAACCAGGCAGTCAGATACCACCATCACCACCACCACCACCACCACCATAAGCTACTGAGTTAATGCAGGAACATCAACACCATTCATCATATGACAACCACCCCTTCCTCCCTCCCTCGTAATCCCCATTCATTAAGTCCCTCATTCATTACCCGTGTGTTGCAGTCCCCTCTCCCTCCCTTAATACCATGTGACAGGAAATGGGTGCAACAGGGAGGAAGGAAGTAAGGGAGAGATGGGATGGCTGAAAAGGGAGGACTGTACCTAGCAGAGTAGGTAGAGAGAGAGTGGGGAGGGGAAGAGTAGTACAGGGCGTGGAAAAGTGAAGGGCGTGGGTGAGAAGGAAAGAATGATAAGATATGGAAGGAGGCAAAGAGAGGACGGGATGAGATGTGGAGGGGGAGAGAGAAAGTTGGGAAAGAAGGGGAAGGAGGTAAAGGGAAGGATAAGGAGAAAGAAATGGGAAGAGGGGAAGGGGAAGAGGGGATGAGAAGGAAAGGGTGATAAGAAATGGATGGAGGCAAAGAGAGGAAGGGATGAGATGTAGAAGGGGAGAGAGAAAGTTGGGAAAGTAGGGAAGAAGGTATAGGAAAGGATGGGAAAGAGAAATTGGAAGAAGGAAGAAGGAGAAGGGGGTGAGAAGGAAAGGGTGATAGGAAGTGGATGGAGGCAAATGGAGAAAAGGGTTACACATGCCGGGGATGGGAGAGTGGGGTGAAAAGGGAAGGAAGTACAGGAAGTATTGGGAAGAAATGGTGAGAGGGGAAGGGAAGAGGGGTGAGAAGAAAAGGGTGAAAAGAAATGGAAGGAGACAAAAAGAAAAGAAAGGGGTGAGATAAGGAGAGTGGAGTGAGAAGGGGAAGGAGGTATAGGGAAGGATTAGGAAGGTGAAATTGGGGAGGGGAAGGGAAGAGGGGAGGGGGCGCCATAAACACAGATTATATTAAAGCACCTGATTGGCTCTTGATTGGGGTTGGCCAGGTGATTAACGAGGCAATAAGGGAGTGAAGGCAGGTGATACAACATGCAGGTGTGGTGATGATGGTGATAATGGTGATGATGATGATGATATTTAGTGGTGGTGGTGGTGAGGAAGAAAAGGTAGAAGAGGAAGGTATGGAGAGGGAAACGGGAGAGAAAGAGGAAGATAATGATAATAAAGACTGTGATGAAAAACGAAGAAAATCAGACGAGGAAGGAAACTAAGAGGAATAGAAACAAGACGATATGTTGAGCAGGAAGAGATGAATATAAAAAAAAAAGAAACATGACCAAAAAATAATTTAAAAGATGAACGAGAACAAAACATCGCACGAGGAAGAGAAGACAAGAGAAGTAGAGAGAGAAGAGAGGAGGAAAAAAGTGGTAAAGCAAAAACAAAGATGAGACTTATAAAGAGAGAGAAAGAAAACGGAAGGAGACAGGGCGGCGGCGGCGGTGGCGGCGGCGGCGGCGGTGATGGGGGAAGGAAGAAGGGAGTCCGCAAAAAGGAAATTACATAACCGGGCAGAATCATATTACCGAGGAAGGTCACGCTGTGGCAAAAAAAAAAAAAAAAGGGAAAAGAAAACAACAAGGAAAAGAAACTGGAACGAAGAAATCTGAGTCGAAGAAAAGCGAAGAGAGGAAGAGGTGGAAGAGGAGAAGGATGAGGATGAGGATGAGGAGGAGGAGGAAAGGAAGGAGGAAGATTATTTAAAGAAGTAGCTGTAAAAGGAACAAGAACAACAAGAAAAAAAAAGAAACAGGAACGAAGAAATCTGAATCACAGGAAGACGAAGGAGTTGGAGGAGGAGGAGGAGAAGGGGGGTTAGAGAAGGAGGAGGAGGAGGAGGAGGAGGAGGAGGAGGAGGAGGAGGAGGAGGAGGAGGAGAACAATAAGAAGAAATCAGTTGAAAAATAATGAGAAGGAAGTGGAAACGAAGGAAGAGAAAGAGGAGGAAACGGAAAAAAAAGAGAAAGAGGAAACGGTGAGAGAAAACGAGGAGGAAGCGGAGAGAAAAAGAGGAGGAGGAAGCGGAGAGAAAACGAGGAGAAAACGAAGAGAAGCAGGAAGAAACGGAGAAAGAGAAAGACAAAGAAACTGTGAAAGAGGAGAAGGAAGAAAAGCAGCAAGAGAAAGAGGAGGAAACGGAGAGAGAGAGAGAGAAGAAAATGGAGGAAGACATGGAGAGAAACGAGGAAAAAATCAATAAGAAAAGATCATCACCACAACCGTCACCGTCACCATGTTTTCCCCATTTGGCAAACAGACGTCACCTCCAGGGGATCAGAGACTTTAAAAGGTATCTGAAGCTCTTATGGCACTTACGAGACGAATGGTTTTTTTTTTTTTCATAATGATATCAAAGAGGATGGAAGGATGAAAACTTGCTTCTCTCTCTCTCTCTCTCTCTCTCTCTCTCTCTCTCTCTCTTTTCTTGGGTATTCGTTAATACTTATAAAAAAAAAGTTGATGGAGCGGCCCTCAGGAAATATGATTGATTGCCTTTTACTTGTTTTCATGAAGTGGTGGTGGTGGTGGTGGAGGCGGTGGTGGTGGTGGTGGTGGTGGTGGAGGCGGTGGTGGTGGTGGTGGCGGGTGGTGGTGGTGGGAGGCGATGGTGGTGGAAGGTGGCAACGAAAGAGAAACCACACCTCCACTGACATCCTTTAGCCATTCTTCTGATCTTATCTGGCAACACTTCCACCACCTCACACAATCATCAATCACCATCACCCTCCACCACCACAACCACACCATCCACTGCTATCCACCGTAACCACAGGCTCAATCACTAACCATCTTACCACTATCACCACCATCACCATAACCTACCCTTCTCTGACGACCCTCCCCACGACCAACCCTCGCCATCACTATGACAATTCAGGGCTTGACACCACCGCCATCACCACCACTATCACCACCACCTAAACTAACACTACTCACCATCATCATCACTATTACCCCGTCGACCACCTCTAAGCTCTGTACCATTAGAGGCAACCTTACGGAGAATACACCTGAAGCCTATGTAACTGCTAAGGAGGTGAAATGTAAAGAAAGCAGGAGCTAATTCATTAGTGTGTTGTCTCCAGGAGCGGTGCTGAGCCTCTGTGTTTGAGGGGAACTGAATAATTTAACTCTCAGACAACAAACACGGGGATTACCTCGGTATTGTGCACAGTCTGTGTTGCCTTTGTTTGTGTGTTTGGATGTCCTCTGATTAACTTGCCTGTCTGAGTTTTGTTCCTCGTTACAATAGATTTCGTTTTTTTTTTTATTTGTTGTAATTTTTTTCATTTATTTAGTTTTTCATTATAACTGTTGTCATACCCCCCTCCCACACACACACACACATGCACAGACATTCACATCCTCACATAAAATTTACGATTGATACATACATAATAACAATAATAACGATAATAATAATAATTATAATAATAATAATAATAATAATAATAATAATAATAATATAATAATAATAATAACAAAATAATAATATCAACTGCCTCATGTGCTCTTCCTATTGAGTGCTTCCCCTTTTGTAATTACTCTTACAAGGACGTGCTGAAATCAAAATCATTGTTATTATCATTATTTTACTATTACTATTATAAGCATACCAAAAAATCCAAACACACACAGGATACTCAAAACAGATACACAGACAATAAATAAACAAATAAACATACAATCGATAATGGCCAGGCAAAACACCTGCCTCAGGAACAACCTGAGGCTGAAGGGCAACAAACAAACTACCGCTTGCGGTGATGGGGACCGACAAAACTGCGGAGGTGGGGAGCGAAGGGCACGGCAGGGGAAGTTAATTACATCTCTACCTGAGGGACTCCCGCCGTGTGCAGTAAACCAATTTGAAGAGGCGTAGGCGCGCAAAGCAATGGATGTTATTATGGATCCAGGTCACTGAAGGTAGGAGAATCAGGACGCATGAGAAAAATGTTGGTGATTTGTTTTACAGGAAATGAGTCAGAAAAACTAATCTTTTGTTTTTTATTGTCATTTTACGGACTGAGTCAGAAAAATGGGTAGTGCCGTTTAGTTGGGGATTAAGGGGAGAGAGGAGGAAAGAAATAGGGACAAATTTTTTTTTTTTTTTTTTACTTTTTCAAAGATGTTATTTTGTTTTTATTTCCTGTGGGTGCTTTTTATTTTATCTTTTATTTTATTTTCATCATTTTATTTGTTTTCACTATTCATCATTTTTTGCTTTATCATTCTTTATGGAAATGAGTCAGGGCAGATCTTTAGCTTTCAAAATTTTACGGGAATTCATTAAAACTTGTATGTAAATTAAGAATTGAGGGAAGTAATAACGGAACAGGAGAGAGAAAAAATAAAATAAAATAAAATAAAACAAAGCACCCACAGAAGAAATAAAAACAAAAATCACAGACCGTCGAAAATTTAAAAAACTGAATTTGCCCTTTATTTTCTTTTCCTCCTCTCTCCCCTTATTCCCCAACTAAGAGCTTTTCTACCCATTTTTTCTGTCCTTTTTCCTGGGTTCTTTCTTTCCTCACTCACCTTCATCATTTCCTCCTATTCTTCCTGTTTTCTCCTTTTCTCTCATCCCATTCCCCTCACTTTCCTCCTCCTTCTCAACCATTCTAATTTTTATGTTTCTCCTCCTCCCTCTCCGTCTTTCATTCTCTCCTCCTCCTCCTCCTCCTCCTTCTCCTCTAAGAACGGTGCAAGCTGAATAGACTTAGTTATTTTTGGTTTCAAAGGAGAGAGAGAAAAAGAGAGAAGGAGAGAGAAGAAAAGCAGAAAGCAGGAGCAAGATGAGGTCTCACAAGTCTATTTTATTCAGTTTATATAATGTCACCAAAGTGTACGTGAACTGCAAACATTTTAACAACCTCCTCCTGTCCCTTGAGGCAGCTTCTACGACCAAATACCATAACAACTCAGTCCCTTCCTGCACACTCGTGCATCAGGCTTTCATTCACGGCACAAACAAAGCCAAAAAGTCGTCTTCCCCTCGTATTCCCCCTCTCCCTCGGGCAACAAACACGGCTGAAGGCAAACAAATCACGTAGTCTGGCAAGCAAACAAATGATTATGCCTGCACTGATCGCCAGCATGGTCCAGACAGATATCTCCGCAGAAAGCTGAACAACGAAGGAGAGAAAGAATAACAAATGAGAATGTATGAATGGTAAGGCGGTCAGAGGTGATGGAGGAGGAGGAGGAGAAAGAAAATAGTAATAGAACACGACGCAATGGAGAGAAAAGAATGGAGGAGGAGAGAGAGAGAGGAGACGCGAAAAGAATAAGAAAGGACGACTCAGTAAAAAAAAAAAGATGTCGCAAACAAGAGTAGACTCTACTGTATTCAATGATCACGACTTAAGAGAAACAAATCACGCAGCCTCGCGAGAGCAAAAGCCCATTCTTGCATAGGATCGTTTAAAAGAAAGTCCAGGTATGCCTCAGGCGGGCAGAAGCGAGAGATATCTGTCATAAGCTTATTTTATTTTCCATGTTAACACTACGGCGAAAATGCAACACAGGATATATAATGATTAATAAACAAGAAGTATTAGGCTATTTGTTAGAATCGAAGGAAAGAATGGAAAGGGAGGAAGGGAGGAATGGAAAGGAAAAGAAGCCAAGAGGGTGGTTGACAGGAAAGTTTCATGGAAAGAGAAGGAAAGAAAAAACAACGAATGGGATAAATAGAAGCGGAGTGGAAGAGTTAAAGAGATAAATTGAGGGGAAAGGAGGGAGAAAGAAGGAGGAAAAGGAGAGAAGGACGGAAAAAGAGGGACGGCCACATGGGAAGAATTGGAAAAGGAAGAAGAGGAGGATGAAAGGCAGGAAGGAAGAAAGAGATGCGGGAGCAAAAGAGAGGAAGGAACGA
>NW_026110690.1:0-32500 GCF_024679095.1 Eriocheir sinensis
CAGAAAGGTGGACAGGGTAGTGGAGTGGCTTAAGCCATAATGGAAAAAACAGATGAGGACCAGTGAAGGGACGCGATGGAAACATTTGAGCAGTGTGGAAGTGACGCATAAGATTTGAGTGGTGAAGGACGATGAAAGATTTGAGGTGGTGAAGGATGATGGAAAGATTTAAAATGTAGCGATGCAAATGGAAAGATTTGAGTCGGTAGGCGACGCGATGGAACAATTTGAGTGTGTGGTGATCGCGATGGAAAGATTTGAGGTGTGAAGGACGCGATGGAAAAGATTTTGATAGGGTGAAGGGACGCGATGGGAGATTTGAGGCAGAAGGGATGTGCGATGGAAAGATTTGAGGAGAAAGGATGCGATGGAAAGATTTGATGGGAAGTGGCGATGAAAGATTTGAGGTGGTGGAAGTGACGCGATGGAAAGATTTGTGGCGAAGGACAATGGAAAGATTTGAGTTTGTGAAGTGACGATGGAACACCTGAGGTGGTGAAGGGGACGCGATGGAAAGATTTGAGCAGGTGAAGGACGCGATGGAAAGATTTGATATGTGGCGCGACGCGATGGAAATATTTGAGGTGTGGAAGTGACGTTGATGAAAGATTTGAGGTGAAGCGGACGCGGGATGAAAGATCTTGAGTGGAAGGACGCGATGGAAAGATTTTGAGGTAAGGCGACGTTGGCTGAAAGATTTGAGGTGGTGGCGATGATGGAAAGATTTGAGTGTGGTGAAGGGATGCGGGATGGGAAAGATTTGAGTGTAAGGAAGGGATTAGTGATGGAAAGATTTATGTGGTGAAGGGATGCGATGAAAAGACGGCATAGGGTGGAAGGGATGCGAGGAAAGATTTGATATGGTGAAGGATGTGATGGAGATTGAGTGGTAGAAGGATGCGATGGAAAGATTTGGAGGTGGTGAAGTGACGCGATGAAAGATTTGAGTTTGTGTGCAGGTGTAAAGCATGATGAGGAACAGAAGAAAGAGAGGATTGTGAAGAAATTATAAAGCCAGCTCGCCATTCCTCGGTGAGTAGCCTAATAATTATATCCCATTCATCGTATTCTATTATTTATTTAATCTTTGATATTTATGCTACTACTACTACTACTACTACTAATACTACCACCACTGTTGTTGCTGTTGTTGCTGCTACATTATCAGTCAGCCTTTTTTTTAAATATCAGGCTTGAGATAACTTAGACAAAAATAATAAGTTTATCAGAAAAATTTTCTTATGCAAGCAGAGCAAATAGTGAACAAATTAATTAATGATGTTTAGGGGTAGCCACCACGAGGCAAGTGGCTGAAAGACGGAAAACACGTAAATAGCCTATATAGTGGGTCTTTTTTGGTATTTATCTAATTTACACCCGTTGCTCTGGGTAGAGAGTAGACACACCTACTGACATATCTACTATTTCTACCCTTTTCAGCAATCGTTTACCGCTGAAATGGCTTAACATGAAAATAAATAAGGGGAGTGTTACATGAAGTGGTGTTAGTCTGGTTAGATTCAGCTGGTGTCGTCTATAGGATGAAGATATTTCCCGTTATAAGTAATAGGTGCTAGGTTAGGCTAGATTGACTAAGTTTAATAACATTCGTTTTAGAAGTGACATACGTTTATAATGTACCGTTTCTCCACCTGCGAAACCGTTTCTCCCAACTGTTCTGAAGTGCCCTTCAGACACAACACTTGAATAATGTGACGTAAGTGAAGGATAGCGTGGAAAGCGAAGCATTGTGCTAAAACTAGCGTGTAAGTGCTATCCGTGAGTGTTGGTCACGAGCTATACAATGTGTCCTAAGCTGTGTATTCTGGAAGTGTTTATTTGCAACAGAATATCTAGTCATTCATAAAGTCTTACATGTGTTTTCCAAGAAAGGAAGAAAAGTATAAGGCCGAAGTGAGTAAGAGTGAACAAGTATCGGTAGGAGGCGGGTCAGTGAAAGAAGACATGAGTGTGAACCTGGGTGGAAGAGACGCGATGGAAAGATTTGGAGTGTGGTGAAGGGACGCGATGAAAGAGTTAGAGGTAAGTGACGTGATTGGAAAAGTGAAGGAGTGAATGAACAGAAGAAAAGATGAGGAAGAAGTAGAAGCCTAGCCTGCCATTCCTTGTGAGGAATAATTATCCCATTCATCGTACCCATTATTTATCATCAGAACTTGTTGGTATTATTAATACTACTACTACTACTACGACGACGACGACGATGACGACGATGACGACGCATTTACTACTACCTATGTTTTAAAATATCGGGGTTGGGGAAATCAAGTAGCAGTAAGAAAATAATTAAGTTGCATTAGTTTGAAAGATTTTTTTTATCTGTAAGCAGAGCAAATAATAAATACCACATTGATGTTTAGTCGCCACCACAGGGCAGTATAGGCTGCAAGACAGGAACACGTAAATAGCCTAGGCCTTTTTTTGGGTATTTAGTTTTACACCCGTTGCTCTATGGAGTTTTACTACAATTTTACTTTCAGACATAATTATCTTGTACTGTTCACTTGTATCTATAATCATTTACTGGCTGAAAATGGCCTATCGGGGATGAAAATGGGGTCGAGGGGTAAAGGGGATAAAATAGGTCTGGTTAGGGTCAGGTGTCGTCAAGGGGGTGGGGGCGAGGCCTCCCCCGTTTGGAGGTACCCGGGTAGCTTCGATTTGGTATAAGTTTAATAATTTTCGTTAAGACGTGAGATGACGCTGTACAATGTACCGGTTTCCTTCACTCCCAAATCGCATCAGTATGCTCCAGGTGTCGTCAGACCAGCCACCACTAAGTTCTTTTTTTCTTTTCGGCAATGGGGGGCAGGCTGAAGGCACCACAGAATACAGTGTCTTTACAATGTGCCGTTTTCCTCCTCCAAACCGTATCAGCGTGTTTCCCAGAGTGTAGTCAGACCAGCCACCACTACATTTTCCATTTTCTCTCATGGTAATAGGGGAGAGACCAAGGGCATCACAAAATACAGGTGTCTTAAGCTTTCCAATGATAACGTTTTCAACACATGGCGGTGTAGGTGCCTCATGGTCCTCATGGTTTTGTGAGGGCTTGAGGGCTTATTTTCTTCGTTTCTGCGTATTGTAAGGACGAAGCTTTTATTTCTGGTGCGTTGATGCTTTTGCAATTACTCTGCGTTGTATTTTCGCGGAAGTCACTAGTTTTTGTGAGAGGGGAAGGGGGCAGGACATTCGGGAAACTAATGATTTCCGCGGGTAATAGTTGGCAGCTTGAATAAGATTATAAAAATTACTAGAAGTATAGTTTCGTGCGCCATTGTGGGACTGGCGAAGTTATAGATATTTACCGCATGTTGTCCAGGGTTTGAGATTAATGTTTATCTTTCCTTCTCACTCAATCTGTTCGTCTCTTTCATCTATTTTCCCTTTGACTTACAAGGAAAAAGAAACAAAAGTAGTTACATACCGGTATATAAAATATCAAATTAGTTTTCTATATTCATATATAAAATATATAAAAAACGCGCTTCGAGTTCAGGGGCCGGATTCAGAAAGCACTTGCCTGACGATGTAACTCCGAGATATGTCCCTCCGCACTTACATCAGGTTCAGAAAACAGAAAACGATGTAGCCGACGATGTAACTCGGTTGGAACTTACGCCAGTCTCGGAGGAGTGTGTACTTGCACATCCTTTCAGTTTTCAGTGAAAGGCTTTATATATAATGTCTCCCGATAAGGAAATAAAAGTATATGAGTCAATAAAGCAAAATCCTTCTTTAAAAGCGAGATGCACAGCGGGGATCGAATATTCCTTGTAGAGATCACTAAAGCCGTCAATCCGTCAACGGCTGAAGAAGAAGAGGAAGACTGGTTCTTTTTCTTCTTTTGACCAGTACCGCTTTGTATCGCTTTTTAAGTCCTAGGTTAGTCTGACTCAAATAATAAACTCTACACAATTAGATACTTCACTCTGCTCTGAGCTCTGTTTTTTCGTACACTTTGCCTACACGGTCTTTTGCTTTTCCATTTTCTTTCCCTTTGTTTCCTTCCCTTTAACCTACTTTGGTCTTTTAGCATTTCCCTTTTATATCCTTTTTTGTTTGTTTTCTTCTATTACACTTGTTCTTTTTATTTATCTTTTACTGCTGTATTCTTTTATCCTTGGATAAATAATAGCGTCTTCCATTTAGCGTAACCCGTTGGGCCGTTTCTGGGTCGTGATCTGTAGAGTCCCTTGATAGATAGAGTCCCGACAACCTAAGATTTGGACGCTATTATTGGCCCTACGCTTTTCAAACGCATTGTTAACAGTTCTCTCTTTCTCTTTTGTATTTGTTTCACAGCCATACGGGTCGTCCATTGAAACTGAGCACACTTGTGCCAGACCTGCACACCTTCCCCTAACAGCCATCAGGGAGCCAGCAGCCAGCGAGCTCTGGGAAAATAAATAAGAGACGTAATGGTAGGTTGGCGACACCTGTTGGTGTAGACACAAACTGTCTCATTTATTTTCCCAGAGCTCGTTGGCTGCTAAAAAACGTTAACCAAACGTCCAAATCTTAGGTTGTCGGACTCGATCAAGGGACTCAAATCACGACCCTACATAAATGGAAGACGCTATATCTATTCTTCCTTCAAGCTTTTCTCCCCGCACAGCTGATGACGCGGCTTCCTTGTGATTGGCTGACACGCTTTGCATAAGCGATTTGGATCCGCTGGCGAGCCTGATGACGTCATGAAGGCTTTCGACCAATTAGCTGCCTCTTTGATTGGGGCGTAAGTCTACTCTAAACGATGTAGGTATTAGGGAGTTACATCCTCGAACTTACATCCTCTTTTCTGAATCTGGCCCTTCAGACCAAGGAGACCATAGAACATCTTTTGAACCCTTATTCCTAAACGTATAGGCACCTCAAGTTTGTCTGGATGAAAAACCTCTCGTAAAAGCTGCTGGGATTTCCATGGACTGTTTTGTATAGTTTTATCCGAACGGGAAGAATCACCTATGAAAACAAAGTTAATCTTCTCTTTGGCCTTGGAGTAGTCGTCATGGGAGCCCGATACGATCAGGAATATAGGAGTTACTTTCCTCCATCCACTTTTTGGGAGCGGCGAGTTGCACGTTTGTTCGTCTTATTGCCCTTGGTCTGCCCTCTGGCGCCGAAATAGTGTTTCTTTATCAATGAGCTGTAAGTGCAACGGTTATACTCTTCCCACGTGTGTTCTTTCCTGCACGGATTGGAAGCATGCACTACTTACTTACCTAACAAACCACTTCAAACCCTATCAGTGTGTTTCTCGAGTGTCGTCAGACCAGCCACCACTGCATCTTTTCTTCCACGGCAAAGAGGGTCAAGACGAGGGCATCTTAGAAAACGATAAAGTCCCTCATCACAGTGATCCTATAAAAATAGTGTACAGCTGGAGAGGTGTCATTATCAATACGCTCTTCTTGAAAGAGTTCATAAGTCATGGGAAGGAAGAAATTAATATAGACGAAATAAGAGTTTAGCGCTGCAGGGGATGACAGAGTGGTGATACTAGTTTAAACTTGCACTAATAAGTTGGACAGCATGGGGATGAGCATAGGAATAAAGAACACGACCTTTTTCCTTAAACATCAAATTCCCGGGTAGCAATATTTATGTTTTTTCCGTCCATTGACACGGACATCACAGGTAACTATTGCTTTACCTTGTAGTTGTACCTTGTAAAGTGCCTCTGTCATGAAATTATTTTAGTACTGTCATAAATAATTGTCGAAATATACATTGCACACTTTGATCATCGTGTTGATCATATCACTGGCATGCATGAAGTAACATAAAAGTAAGTTTTCATGATGACCGCGTGAGAGGGCGGAAATATACATAAATATTGGCACTTAGCGACGTTTTACTTTGGAAGGGAAAATAAATTCCCATTCCTTATCGCTAAGAGCCCTTAAGCACCCATCAGTGTGCCGCCTGACCAAGGCCTATAAACGTGAAGGTCCAGCTGTCTAATGCAAGAGTTACCGACAATCCTGCATCCCTCTCGTTGCAAACTCTCAAAGCATCCCTGTTCCTTATACTGGGCTCCTCCTTCTTATGACATGAATGTCTTGAATTAAATAGATTAGTGTTCTTCGGCATCTTCTGTTTTATTGTATGGAGCAATCTTGCGGGCATTTCTTGCTTTATATATATCCTTTGTCTCTCCATTGCTGCGTCTTTCACACTGTTCAAACTGTACCATCACTAACGTTTTAAACGTCGCATCAGTATTCATGTGGCTAGATTGTCTTTTTATTTCCATATGTGGGATGGGAAGTGTTGGATTTTCATAGTTAGGTAAATCGACATATTACAAACTCAGTAATAAAAAGTGTTATAAAAAATCAACAAAAATAACTGACCACGTCTTAAATAACAGGGCTAAAAAGACAAATCAGCCGCAGTAGTGTTACTCAAGATTAATACGACGTTTAAAAAATCATGCATAAGTCCTTGAAGCATGTGTCAGTGTTTTTTGTGTACCTTACACTCGGCACGCTATTGCTGCTATCAGTCGGTGTTTTCCCAGGTGATGGGGTGGCGACGTGTATGTGTGTGTGTGTGTGTGTGTGTGTGTGTGTGTGGTTGCTATTCTTTGACTACCTTTCTTGCTTTCTTATTTCCTTCCTTCCTTCCTTCCTTCCTTCCTTTCTTTCTTCCTTCCTTCCTTCCTTCCTTCCTTCTTTCCTTCCTTCCTTCTTCTTTGCTTCCTTTTCTTCCTTCCTTGGTTCTTTCTTCTCTTTCCTCCTTCTATGAGGGCGGGATGCAGCAGCATTAAGAGTCTAATTTTCCGAGGTGATAATTATAATTATTGCACCAAGAACATGTGACACATTCCTCTCTGCTGACATGGGTGCGGAAGAAGATTTAAAGGCAGTGGATGTGGCAGCATTAAGAGGCTGTTTATTTGTAAATTTACCTGACAAAACAAATGCATGTTTCTCATTTCGTTTCTTTAAATATCACGTGAGAGAGAGAGAGAGAGAGAGAGAGAGTAATAATAATAATAACAATAATAATAATGATAATAATAATAATATTTTATTTCCACTGGACGCGGTTATTCTTCTTCAGTCATTGACATTGTAGAGTGCAAAAATAATTATAATCTTATACATAGTTGTTCAAGATAATATGTACAGTAGAGTGCAGACATGAATGCGTACAGCTTACGGTCTGGATCTGGACCAAAGAGACTATAAATCAAGAGATAGATGTATGTAGTAATTCCTCAGGCGTGCGGAAGTAGCGCCATCTATTGAGACCCACCAAAACGTCACTTTTCAGGGGTAGCTTTACTATTTTGAAGTACCTGCCACCTATCCAGCCTTTACTTGTTTTTTCATTATTGTAAAATGATTTACTAATGGGGTAAAGAAAAATATATTTGTTCTTATGTTTATTAGGTATTACCTACACTTTATCAATTTGTTATTTTAGGAAAAAATATGGTGTAGAAAGCATTTGCTAATATATATATATATATATATATATATATATATATATATATAGATATATATATATATATATATATATATATATATATATATATATATATATATGTGTGTGTGTGTGTGTAGCAAACATATCCAGTGCTTTAAGTACAAGCAAAGCATACAACATTCTATGCATGCTAGATTACTATAATGCCTTTGCAACTGTGGTAACCCGGATGTCACACTGGTCCTGTGTCTCAGGGTAGTGGGCTCCCTAACACCACAGGCTCAAGGGCCAATATTACGGAGATGAGCACCGAGGCCACACGCTGCTACAGCGTATGCCCCCAACCGTACCTTTACCTTTTGCAACATGCTCTTAGCTGAGTAAAAATATCATACTAACAGTACAAGTGCCAGATAATGGCAAGCATTGCATACTGTTTGACAGGGCAGAGAACAAAAGCTGGATGTAATAAAATATATGTTTTTAGCACACATTAAAGTTGGATGTAATAAAATCATTTGATATGAAACTCTTTGAACTGGCCCACCAAACAAACCACTCTCTGTCCACCCCCCCCCCCCCCCTCAAAAAAGCATTATTTTTCACAAGGTTTATGAGGCATTAGTCAAGAATATCAACTGCCATTACATTTTGTCAAAAAAAATCATACCTATGTGATTATGTATATCATATAAAGCAGAAAAAAAACATTGCATGCTGTAATACAAACAAGATTACTCCTGGAAGCCACATTAATGATGCCAGACACGTGATGATAGACACTTAGTGTGATGAAATTACATGCTGTATTTCACATTATGAAACCAAGACAAGTGTCACTGCAGCACATTATTAGGTAAGGCAGACACCAAAAGCTTGTTACGTGAACAAGATTAAATATAACAGGCAAAATCCACAATAAAGCATTGCATACTGTTGGGTAGGGCAGAGAACAAATGCTTCCAAGCATTACACCTGAAATAAACAATGGCAGATATTCAAAGCTTGTGAGCTGAACAAGATCTGATTTATAACAGGCAAAACCAACAATGGTGCATTACATGCGATATCTGGCAGGGGATTCCTTGCATTACAACTGGAAAGTGGCAGACACCTAAAGCTTGTTAACTGAACAAGATCTGATTTATAACAGGCAAAACCAACAATGGTGCATTACATGTGATATCTGGCAGATGATGATTCCTTGCATTACTACTGGAAAGTGGCAGACACCCAAAGCATTAATTGAACAAGATCTGATTTATAACAGGCAAGACCAACAATGGTGCATTACTTGCAATATTTGGCAAAGTATATGGAAAAAAAATCTTGGCGTAACAAGAGTAATACTATATAATGGTAAATCCAACGAAGTGTCTCTTCTTTTGACAAAGCCTGTGCTCTTAGCTGCAGGGCTGTCAGAGTCTGTTTGCTCCAGCCAACATTTACTGAAATATACCCCTGAGTCATGAGTGAAGTGTTGAAACTGAAGGTAAGTGAAATACTGTGCTTAGAAATCTATTAGCATTTGGACTTTGATAATATAAGGCCAGAGCAAACCTCCTCTCTTGTAACCCATATCTCCTACTAGGCTTAGATCTTGGCATCTTACAGCATGTTGAACCTGACCTTAGAAAAAATCCACCCCTATTGGATCTAAAAAATTGCTGGCTCTGGGCAAAAACTGCCCAGGAGTTGTAACAGCCTGGGCTTTGAGGTGCCTTGCCTCCCGGCGCAGACGACAGACTGTTTTGTGCAGCAATTTTCACTTCTCATGTCTGAAAATACATGCAAAAATATTTAATCACAATTAATCACAATTTTAAATAATCAAATATGTGCATGTAATTGCATTATTTTCAGTGCTATAAGGACAGTGAATCTAAGCAATGACATTATGTCTGCACGCCAGCTTAGATGGAAGGCTTCACTTAGATTGCCTGACAAGAGAAATATTTTCAGAAGAGATGGGGGAGAGGATACAACTGGAGACTCTTGACAGATGTAATATTATGTCAAGATTTACAAGCCCGATTTTCCATATATATCTTTGATGTTCAGTCCATGCTAAAACATTTGTCAGTGTGTTGCTACACTAAAAATCTAAAAATTCCCTGTTTCACAGATGTTAGTCATACCTAAGCCCTGCTAAACCGTCCAAGTGAATCAATAATGAGTTCCGGGGGGCAACATGAGCCAATAATAAATGGCGCCACTATAAGAAAAATTTGCCTGCACCATGACGGGCTTGGGTCGACCGCCAGGCCCCTGAAGAAAGCCTACCGGTGCTATAGGCGGGTGGGAAAAAAAATGATCACATCAGAAGAATGAACAAAGGTTTGTTAGTGGCACTTCAAGGTTATGCTACCTCTTCAAAGATTGGCCAGTCATGGTTTAAAGTGGAACAGGATAAACAAGAAACAGGCAGGTATCTGTGGACACTACTGTTACTATCAATTGCCAGCCTATGGCAAAATTTGAACCTATGCTATCAAGAACATAAGACCCATGTACTGAACACTCGACTAATCGCAACGGTACTACAGCCATAGAAACATAATAAAGAGTTTAAATATATCATTCAAAATGTCAACCTTTCTACATACCTTTTTTTTTTTTTTTTAAGATGTAGCCTACTGGTGTAACAGTTAAATATTGAACTCAATTTGTATGCAGAGACGTGAGGTATGTTATTAAGCTGTAATGTTTCCAACACATTAGTTGTGATTAAAGCAACACGGAATAGTAACTAAAGAGGATAAATTATCACTGAAAACCAGAGGTTCCTTACTATATTGTGGTGAGCTTGATGACCGAGTCGAGTTTTCTCCAATCCCATCAAGTTCACACTCTGTTGAGAGGCAATTTCTTAATCAAAGTGAAAAATGGATGGAAATGGTCACTAAAATTAGTTATTATACTTGGTGTCACAAATTCAGGCAAAGAATTTAGGGAAGGACTCCCGGACATGGCGTCACTAATGAGGTAAATGATCTCGTGCACTCATTGGGCTATAATATATACAGTGTTATAATGTGTATTATTGTCTTGTTACTGTATATTACCTACTGATAATGGAAATTAATCATCAAATACAAGGAAAAAAAAATCATGTATGGAAATTGTGAACTTTTAAGTTCATGTAACAAACAAGGTTTGTTATACACAAAAAGGTTGGATACCTCAAATGTAAAAGATTTTTGGATATAACTTCACCCCCTTCCTCCATATTGGTTCTTTAAAGCAAGGGTTGACTATAGCTGATTATTATTTGCAGCAGGTTTAATGATACTTTTTTTAGTGCAAAGCATCTGGAAATCAATGATCATTAGGGAATACTTCTCATGAGTAGCTACTAAAACTTGACAACCTAGAAGGATGCACCATCAGACTGTAAAGGATAGATATATTATAAAACATAGCTACATTGGTGGATCAAGGGGGCCCAGGTCCCCCCATGATCCTGGTGATACAGGAAAACTAGTTCAAAGCGCGCTGCGGCTAAAACAATGCTTTTTCTCAGAGGGATCAGGCGTCTCATTCGGATCCGAAGAGAAACACAGGCCGCCCAGGAATGCTTTGGAACAAAGTCCAGGCTGTTATACCCATTGATTTAGGTCAGTCCACCAGTTTTTCAAGACCAGGGACCGGATCCACAAAGGCTTAGTTCGTAGTTTTGGGCCTTTAGTGCGTAGTTTTGAGAACATCGAGATTCACAAAGCTAACTACCAACTAATCGATGACGTCACGGGTTACCGCGCGGATCTACAAACGTTTACCGCGCTCTGTGTGACGTTAAATTTGTTGTTAAATAACTACTGCCTCGGAGCTGACGGTAACGCTAACAGATTATCAGATTTACGTATAAATGCTTATAAATCGCGTTTTCAACGAAATATACCTTTGCGAGGAGGCCCATTTATTTATAAAATGATGAGATATGCACCCTTTGAGAGGTATATGATAAGTGTGGGCGGTATGGCAACACCCGGCCGGGGGATTGCCAGACCTCCCTCCTCTGCCTGCTGCTGGAGGATGGCTTGGCGACGAGGAAAAGTTGCCGAACTTTATGTAATTTCTGATTTACTAGGGAAAATTTTGTGTTTTCCTTCTATATGTAGGTACAGAAAGCGTTAATTTACCCATACATGTCAACAGAACGATCTTACAATATATAATAGCGAAGAAATCTGAGGCATATTGCTGCCCAGGCTCAATTCTGCCAAAGGCTCAATTTTGTCGATGACAGGGGCCTATATTTTTCCTTCCCCTGTCATTATTAATGAATCGCAGGTGTCGCAACTTGGTGTGAACATGCCCTAAGTATTCACCTGTGGAAATATATTGATGTATATGTGATTGGTATCCTATTTTCTGAGAAAAATGAATGTGCGATCATGGGTGTCGGAGCGCTGCTCTGGAGGATGGCTTGGCGACGAGGAAAAGCTGCCGAACTTTATGTAATTTCTTATTTAATGAGGCAAATTTTGACATGGTCTTTGTCATCATAATAAAGAATGATGATCATGCTAGTTCTAGACGCCATATCAGTCGAAAAGAACCCCACATACACGAGCTTGAGCTAAGATAACAGAGGCATGTGGATGCCCGGGCTCAATTTTGCCCGTGACACCGCCCCCATCCGTGGAGGGACCATGGACCTTTGTCGGGTGACAGCTAGCCCATGAGTTGGGCTGCAGATATGGCAAGACAGTCTTAATTTTCCCTATTCCTTCCTTCCGTCCTTCGTTCTGTCTGCCTCGATATCTGTCCCATATTTCTATTTGCTTTCTTCCTGCCTCAATCTCCTCCGTATCTTCTTTTTCTTCATCTTAAGCATGTTCGTAGGTAACAAGACATCGAACAGCAGAGCTACTTTGACGTAAATGTGCAGCAAACAACGAAATAATTTAATTCGTTGATTACGATTTAGTACAGTTTGCCTTAAAAGGAAGAAAAAATGGGAAAAGAGAATGGGTTTCTTGAACCAGAAGCTGAAGGGGGCTCCCTAGGATTGGCTGACGGTTCTGTAAACGTGCTTGCGATTCGCTGCAAGGCCAATGACGTCATCAACCAATCAGCGGCCTCGCTGACTTAGCGCGCCTCTAACTACAATCTAAGGTTTGCTTCGTGAATCTGACGCTAACGTCGGTAGCTAAATCAATAGTGCGTAGTTATGTTAGTTCGTAGTTATTGAGTCTGTTTGTGAATTCGGGCCCAGGACTGCCGAGAATGGCTAATCGGTAATGCTTTTTTTTTTTTTTTACAACAAAGGAGGCAGCTCAAGGGCACACACAAAAAAGAAAACAATAATAAAAAAAAGCCCGCTACTCGCTGCTCCTAAAAAAGAAACAAAAGAGGTGCTCCTTCCACCCGCAAAAAGTCTGACGTCCCCTCCCCCCCCCCAAAAAAAAAAAAAAACTTATTCACTGGATCTGCACCCAAAGACATACCGTAACATGGGTCAGTGATCATGGAAAAAACAACAACAACAAAAAAAAAAATCAATATCCAATCATTTCAGGATACAATAAAAGATGGCGCCACTAAAAACACTTGCCTGCGCCATTACGGGCTGGGGCCTAATACAAACCCGGCCCCTAAAGCAAGCCTACCGGCACAATCGGGGGTGAAAAAAAAAAAAAAAAAAAATCAGCAGCCATATGAAGGAATTCTACAACTTAAAAGTGATGTTGTGAAGGGCATGTGTCAAGTGACTTGCACAATCTATTTTGTGAAGTCATAATTAGATTAATAACACAATATTCAACAAACACTTGATGAAGTATTCATACCGAAATCAGTACATGAAGCTGGTGCAGTGCAATGGGGAGCACACTCCTGCAGCTCAGCAAGAGGGTTGGATGTTGCCACGTACCTCAGGGGGTGGCTAAATGTCTTCATTCAGCTTCACCCTTGGCCTCTTTCTTGGACTCTCCTCTTCAGCCACATTCTCTTGGATGATACCGAACGTGTTCGGATCTATTGGGATGTGGTTGTGTTAGATATGGAATAACATACGACAGTGGAACATGGAAGGAAAGAGTATGTCCACACGGTAAAATATAGAGATGAGGATTGCCAAGTGGGTTTGTTGGTGCACCAGGGAATTAAGAGGCCAGGTGATGTTATGATCTTGAAGGAAGAGTTATGAGGTATGATGTGAAGTTGTAAACTCGCTGACTGCATTAGTTAAGTGATTACAAGAGGTAAATTGAAATTCTTTGGATACTGAAAGGATGTACGGGGACAACTGGGTGAGAAGGGAGAGAGATGCAGATTTTGATGTTATATAGCTAGTTACACCAATGAAGACTTAGGACATACACATTCAGAAAGACCACAATTTTGGCTGCTTGACGGAAAAGCACTAGATGTCAAAGTGCCAGGACATTGAAGGAATTAATAATAAGAAAAGCAATAATAATTAATGAGTATAAATATATTTCTGATATTTTTGTTTATCTTAATACTTGTATTAGAATTTTCAAACACTAATAATATAATAAATAAATATTGATAAATTAATTAAAATAAATACATTAACTGTACTAATACTGCCACTAACAATATTAACAGCACTGCACCAAATAGACTGAGCAATAAACTGAGTCTGAAATATAACCATAATTGAACTGTCTCTGTCTGAGTGTTATGTGAAGCTTGCTCCATGCACCGTGATAGGAATGGCATAGATGCATGCAGGTTGCTGAGATGCTTACAGTCACCAGCCACTTGTAGATATGGCACCAAAATGTGTTGGAAGCAAAGGCGGCCAACTTCTATTTATTTAATTATTATTTTCTTTAAACAAAGGAGACAGCTCAAGGGCAACAAAGCGTACTAGAAAAAAAAGCCCCACTACTCACCGCTCCCAAATAGACAAAAGTAGAGTCTTGATACACTCTTCTTGAAGATCAAGTTATAGGCAGGAGGAAGTGCAGACGAAGGAAGGCTGTTCCAGAGTTTATCAGTGTAAGGGATGAGAGTGAAGATGCTCGTTAACTTTTGCACAAGATGTTTGGACAGTATAGGGATGAGCTAGAGCAGGATAGAACATGCAGTAATTGACTTAAATTAGAATAGTATAGATTTAGGAGGGAAATGGGCAGGCATTGGTTTAGTAATAGGGTGGTGGGGGAATGGAATACTCAGCAATCACATAGTGAGTGCAGGGACGATAGCTTGTTTTAAGAGTAGACTGGATAGCTGCCGTGTGTAGGCCATTCGGCCTTTTGCAGTCTCCCCATGTTCATGTGTTTAAATCAAGTGCAGCGGGCAGCGGGGCCGCGGGAGGAGGGGAGGCATGCAGTTAGCAAGTTCAGAACAGCAGTCAGAGTGAAAATGATTAGAATTTCCACATTATCATTATTTATATATATCACTTACCCTCGTCTGCCATCTTCCCGGAATAAATGTAGCTTCACACAAGGCTGTGTCCTTTTTATCACCACAAAGGGCTTGTAAACGTGGCGGCCGCGCCGGTGTTGTGAGATTTGAACGAGGCAGCGTTGCAATTGGAGCAGAGAAAGATATTGTTGCGAATAGTGGTATAATAACCAGTATAAGTTAGACCGAGATAATTATATCCACTCACTCTTTCACCCTACAAACCAATGATTCAATGTAAATCATTACTGATGGATGTCAGCGTGCGTGCTAAAACAATGAGTTTGAAAGAAAAACATGATCACATTTTTTTAAAAGAACGGCAGTAGGGCTACAACATTGGTTCATTCCAGTATGTATACAGAAAAGTTAAACACATAAAACACATCTAACCACTGATAGCCTCCCACAAATGAAGAGAAAGTAATATAATTGCGGTACAATAATAGCATTACTCATGACATGCAGCCAGGCTATATCTACCTGGTAAATATATATATATATATATATATATATATATATATATATATATATATATATATATATATATATATATATATATAGTTCCTACTGTTCATTTTAATATTTATCACCCTATATTTTTTTATTTAAAATGGGAAATAACCAGACTGAAGAAAAAAAGTAGCAATATTTGCTGCTTGATCCCATGTAGCAACACTGCTGATGGATACTGGGGGTTGGGGTGGGTGTCTGGATGGGGGGGGCTGGATGTAAACAACGCTGCTCCTGCGCCATCTGCTGCAACCGACATACACCACCACCCGCCCACGGTCTCCCATAGAGGCCCCTTCTCCTGTTCTATAGTCTCCTTGATCAGGACGGTACGCTTACACACACACACACACACACACACACACATATACACACATTTACTAATACATTCCCATAAATATAAGTACATACATAGATGTACATTTCCAGTACACTTTGCACATATAGACAGTGATGTTAATTACTATGGATTATTTAGTAAGTATTTCTTTAACTTTAATTTAAAATGGAGTACGTTATTTGTGTATTTTATGTCGGGAGGTAACAGACTCAAAATTTTAGTGTCGTCCACACTTAGCGCTTTCCTTCCCGAGTCTATTAGTTTTAGGGACAAATAGATGTTGTTGTTGTCTGCTGTGCTGCTGTGCTATTTGTCATGTTGTTAACAGTTGGGAGAGTTAAGAAGTCTGGATAGTGGTGGATGACTTAGGTATTTAAATATCATAGCTGCTCTGTTCAGAGTAATTTGTTTCTTTATATATAGCTATTGAAGTTCATTGAGTATTGGTGTGACGTGATCATACTTCCTGGCGCTGCTATCCGCAACTTTGGCTGCAAAGTTCTGCAATCTTTGAGCCTTCTTCATTAGTGAATTATTTGAGGTGCCCCAGATAATGCTGCAGTCGTTTAGAATACTTAAAACTAGAGATTGGATGACGGCGATACGGGTGGATTTATCAAAGTTATTTTAAATTTTATAGGAATAGGGAAGAATTTTAAAGGAATAGGGCACCCATGACCCTTTTTGTTGTCTGACTGATGTGTTTGTCGAAAACCATGTATTGATCCAGGAAAATACCGAGATTTTTAACATGGGTGGAGGGCTGGATTATGCTATCTTCAAATTGGATGGCGGTGTTACTCGGTATTTTTTATATAATCTGACGTGTTCCTATAAATATGCACTGAATCTTTTTGGTGTTAAGCATTAGAAATGATTTGACAATTTTCTTGAATATATTTCTTTGCTTTGGGTGGAGTCCCTTCACTTTTGGTGATTAGATTTCCCAGTACGCTTAATTTGCCACTATGAAGGAACTGGGTATCGTCAGCGTATCATATTATAGGCAGAGAGAGAGAGAGATGTATTTTTATCTCTTGAGGGATTAGATCTGACCATGACCATACCAATATTGTTTCTCGCAGAGAGAATGGCTCCACCCTAGTGGGAGGAGCGTGTGGATATTTTCACTTGACATAGACTACCGGTATACCGTTTTATAGCTTAACTATCATGTCTTTCAGAAGCTTTTGAATAAATCCTTAACCGGAAGATTCATAAGCATTTATCAACTTCAGACTTTCTATCTGATCGCCAATTTGGGTTCCGCAATGGGCGCTCTACTTTTTATTTTCGTGCCTTGCCTACTGACTCCTGGTCATCCTCTCTTTTAGCGTTGCGGTGAAACTTTTGCTGTTGCCTGAGACATCTCGAAAGCATTTACCAGAGTCAGGCACAAATCTTTGCTTTCCAAACTACCCTCTTCCGGATTCTATCCTTATCTGTACTGTCATCTTCAGCGTCCTTTCTGGCCGGTCTATCTCTGCTGTGGTAAAGGTTCACTGTTCTTCCTCTAAATCTATCAACAGTGGTGTTCCGCAGGGCTGTGTCCTATCTCCCACTCTCTTTCTGTTGTTCATTGATGATCTTTCCAAAACAAACTGTCCTCTCCATTCTTACGCCGATGACTCTACTCTGCACTACTCAGCATCTTTCAGGAACTATATGATTCCAGGCTGTAGGCTGCAGAACGCTTAACCTCAAACCTTATACTATCATTTCCGATTGGGGAAAGAAGAACTTGGTGTCCTTCAACGCCTCAAAAACTCAATTTCTCCACCTGTCAACTCGGCACAATCTTCCAAACACCTATTCCCTCTTCTTGGACAACACTCAGCTGTCACCTTCTGCATAAACATCCTCGGTCTATCCTTAACTCAAAATCTCAATTTGAAGCCTCTTATCTCTCCTCACACTAAATCAGCTTCCTCGAGGTTCGGCGTCCTGCATCATCTCCGCCAGTTCTTTTCCCCCTCCCAGATGCTGTCCTTACTCATATGGAGTATGCATCTCATGTGTGGGGGACCTCTACACACACTGCTCTCTTGGACAGAGTGGAGTCTAAGGTTCATCGTCTTATCAACTCTCCTCCTCTTACTGACAGTCTTTCTACCTCCTAAAACGCCACCATGTTGCCTCTCTTTTTATCTTCTATCGATATTTTCATGCTGAGTGCTCTTCTGATCTTGATAACTACATTCCTTCCCCTTTCCGCGGCCCCGCTTCACACGGCTTTCTACTCAAGCTCATCCCTATACTCTTCAAATCCATTATGCAAGAGTTAACCAGCATCTTCATTCTTTCATCCATTGCACTGGTAAACTCAGAATCAATCTTTCTTCATCTGTACTTCCTCCTGCCTACAACTTAAACTGTTTCAAGAGGAGAATATCGGGACACCTCTCGTCCCGAAATTTACCTCTCTTTTAGCTACTCTTCTAAACTTTTTTTTTTTATAGGGGCAGTGTTTAGCGGACTTTTTCCCTTTTTTTTTTTACCTTGAGCTGCTTCCTTTTCTGTTTATATATATATATATATATATATATATATATATATATATATATATATATATATATATATATATATATATATATATATATATATATGTATAAATTTCTCTCTCTCTCTCTCTCTCTCTCTCTCTCTCTCTCTCTCTCTCTCTCTCTCTCTCTCTCTCTCTCTCTCTCTCTCTCTCTCTCTCTCTCTCTCTCTCTCTCTCTCTCTCTCTCTCTCTCTCTCTCTCTCTCTCTCTCTCTCTCTTATATATATATATATATATATATATATGTATATAATATATATATATATATATATTATATACATATATATATATATATATATATATATATATATATATATATATATATATATATATATATCTCTCTCTCTCTCTCTCTCTCTCTCTCTCTCTCTCTCTCTCTCTCTCTCTCTCTCTCTCTCTCTCTCTCTCTCTCTCTCTCTCTCTCTCTCTCTCTCTCTCTCTCTCTCTCTCTCTCTCTCTCTCTCTCTCTCTCTCTCTCTCTCTCTCTCTCTCTCTTTCTCTCTCTCTCTCTCTCTCTCTCTCTCTCTCTCTCTCTCTCTCTCTCTCTCTCTCTCTCTCTCTCTCTCTCTCTCTCTCTCTCTCTCTCTCTCTCTCTCTCTCTCTCTCTCTATATATATATATATACAAGTGGTTTGTTGAGATGTTTTTCTGTCGGTTAAAGACAGTTCCTTGATATATATACCACGGCGTTGTGTCGTCTGGGATTGATTAAAATTCTTTCCGACTGCCCCGAGCGTGAGCGGGACTTCTTTACCTTTCATTCCTCGTAAGAGGGTGGGGGCGTCAGGTTGGCTGCTTAAATGCAACCTCTGGCGTGAAGTCTTTTAGCTCATCAGGTGGCATGGTTGGTATGCGCCTTGATTTCTATTCAGAAAGTACGGGTTCGATTCCTGGCACAAGTGGTTTGTTGAGATGTTTTTCTGTCGGTTAAAGACAGTTCCTTGATATATATACCACGGCGTTGTGTCGTCTGGGATTGATTAAAATTCTTTCCGACTGCCCCGAGCGTGAGCGGGACTTCTTTACCTTTCATTCCTCGTAAGAGGGTGGGGGCGTCAGGTTGGCTGCTTAAATGCAACCTCTGGCGTGAAGTCTTTTAGCTCATCAGGTGGCATGGTTGGTATGCGCCTTGATTTCTATTCAGAAAGTACGGGTTCGATTCCTGGCACAAGTGGTTTGTTGATATATATATATATATATATATATATATATATATATATATATATATATATATATATATATATATATATGGCCTATTTTTTTTTACCTTCCTATACCACCCCCAGTCCTTTCAACAATTCCTGCTAATGCTAACAAGATGCACCCTCAGCCCTTTACTTAACACATCACACTGTCTTGTTACAGCCCTCTGCTTTAAGCTCCAATTCTTTACACAGTTCTATAATTTTTCTTGATCCTGTACTGCTAAATTTTCTTCTTTTTTCTTCCCATTCTTTCCCAATCCAAATTATTTTCATCTTATACTTTGACATCCCTGTTATTTTCATGTGTATTTTAACTGACTTTTTTTTATTTTTTTATATATACCTTCCGCTTATAGCGCCGGCAGGCTTTCTTGATGGGCTATTGTGGCCGGCCTCAGCATGTTATGGCACAGACAAGTGTTTATAGTGGCGCCATCTTGCATGGCTCATGTTACCCCCAATATCTCATCATGATCCTCTTTTAGAGAGAATCCAGAGTCCGGGTGGCCTTCAGGTCAGCGTGTGGGTAGTCTTATGCTGGGTTCACACATTCACGATTTGTGGCCCACGATGACCTCCCGGAGAGCAGGTGGCAAGTGGGCCACGATCTGACCGCCGGATTATCCCTGTGGGGGCTGTAAAACGGTGTAGAAAGGTATTACGCCGGAACGCGAACGACGTTCCCGGACCATTCGCGACCCCCCCACGGAGCCCTCCCGACCCACTTACGGCGGCCACGGAAAATGACAGTGTATCACCAAGGTTACAGCCGGTGACCCACGACACACCCACGACGACCACGATGAAGTTACGGACTTTCCTAGGTGCCTTCCCTGTATTTCACGGACATCGGCGCCTAACCGTTGTAGCATCTTGGTATTTCTGCCGATGTATAAAAAGGGGGCGTTGCTTGGAACCGCCCTACACCCGCCGCACGCCAGCGGCGGGTTCCCCCCTGCGACGGGCCGTTGTAAGGCAAAGGCCCGTTCCCCCTATTTAGGGGGTAAATCCCATAAGAAGAAGAAGGAACCGGCACCAGTCCACAAGTGTCCCTCGTGAACGCAACAACATGGAAGAGAGCGACCTAGCCAAACTGAGGATATTGATGCTGCACAAGCACAACATGGAGTGTCTCGCCATTGAGAAAACTATACTAGAACTGATTCAGCTGACAAAAAAGAAGTCGAAAAAGAAGAGGATTTGGGTGGAGCCCTACCTGACGAGACGGCCTATCTTGGGTCATTATGTCACACTCATGAAAAAACTGGCAGAGGAAGATCCAGAGCTGTACAAAAACTTCCTCAGGATTGATGAAGACCTGTTCAATGAGATTGTTGCACGTGTTGGCCCACACATTGAAAAGCAGACAACATCGAGGAGAGTGGTCGCGGCCTTTTTTCTTCCATTTTCCTGGGGCTGAGTAGCTACCTCTTGTGTCTGGGTAGCGGTACCTTCCTCCTGCAGGGGGGACTGGGGCTGCTCCGTTGCCATCTCGGCTGCTGCAGGGGCTGATAACTCAGGCCCGTCGACCCGCAACACGTGCACGGAGGCGTCAGAGCGCTGGGTCATGGTGATGTGCGCGCTGGGAGGTCATTGGCCCAGCCCGGCAGCGTCCCGACAGCTTTATGGGGTCGGTAGGCGTCCGCAGCACACGTTATCATACCGTGGCTGAGCGGCGGAATGTCACGGATATTTGCGACGGTTTACCGACGTTCCCGGTGCTAGCCCGGACCCTTCCCTATGCCATCGCGGATAGTCACGGCATTTGACCATTGTCGTGGTGACCCACGATCATTTTGCTCGGACCAAAATGATCGTGAGACACTACCGACGTCAAGGTTTTCCACGGCGGGGTTACGATGCCGCGCCGGATATCCAGGTATGTCAGGATAGTAACGGATACACTGCCGACTGACCATTTTTGCGTGTCGGGGGCACCGTGACCACAAACCGTGGATGTGAACCCAGCATTAGGCCAGTCGCCGATGATGGAAAACTTCCCAGCTAGTTTGTCGCGGTGGGCTGGAGCACACGACCTCTCAGCCACCTCCTACTTGTGCTATATGCTATTATTTTTTTCACGACTTCGTGGATAATATACCTATACTTACTTCCTCCATTAATTTTATCATCACTAATATTGCTGCTGTTATTATTATTATTATTATTATTATTATTATTATTATTATTATTATTATTATTATTATTAATATTATTATTATTATTATTGTTATTATTATTATTATTATTATTATTATTATTATTATTATTATTATTATTATTATTATTATTATTATTATTATTATTATTATTATGATTATTGCTATTATTATTATTGATAAACTTTCCATCCGCCAATCTTTCTATATTCTGTGCGTTCCCATTCATTCCTTCAGTAAACTTTCTCTTCTTTATTTTTTCTGGAGCAATTTTCCAAGGGTTCTTTTTTCCCCTCCCTTTCCTTTGTGTGTGTGTGTGTGTGTGTGTGTGTGTGTGTGTGTGTATATCGTGGGTTAGGAAAAAATGATCGGCATAGTGAAGGTCAGCCGAGAGAGAGAGTAGGATGTCAAGCAGGTCACCAGTTGTCAACTCAAGCCACTTTTTCCGTCCTTTGTCATATAATCGTTTGGTGCTGAACTTAATACTTCAGACAGATAGATAAATAGATAGATAGATAGATAGATAGATAGACAGAGAGACAGACACAGATAGATAGATAGAGTGATCGTTAGATAGATTGACTGAGAGATTGATTGATTGATAAATAAATAGATAAGTATATATATATATATATATATATATATATATATATATATATATATATATATATATATATATATATATATATATATATATACCTTGATAAGAAAATAGTTATACCGATCGATACAGACATACACATACGCATTCAGAAAGACACATGATATTGATAGATATAGAGATAAGCATATAAAATAGACAGACAGATAGATAGGCCGATAGGCAAACATACAAATAGACAAATAGGTAGAAGAATGCACATAGGTTAGATAGATAGAATGATAGATAAATTGGTGGATAGATATACAAATAGGGAAATTGCTAGAGAATAGAAAGATAGATAGCTTATATATATATATATATATATATATATATATATATATATATATATATATATATATATATATATATATATATATATATATATATATATATATATATAGATATATATATATATATATTTATTATATTATATATATATATATATTTATATATATATATATATATATATATATATATATATATATATATTTATATATATATATATATATATATATATATGTGTGTGTGTGTGTGTGTGTGTGTGTGTGTGTGTGTGTGTGTGTGTGTGTGTGTGTGTGTTAAAAAAATATATTCAGCCAGTTTATAAGCGAAGATGCCATGATTTTTTTTTATTTTTACACACACACACACACACACACACACACACACACACACACACACACACACACACACACACACTCTCTCTCTCTCTCTCTCTCTCTCTCTCTCTCTCTCTCTCTCTCTCTCTCTCTCTCTCTCTCTCTCTCTCTCTCTCTCTCTCTCTCTCTCTCTCAGACTAGAGTGTGTCGTTCGTTCACACACTTTCACCAATCGTTGTTTTGCCCCATACATTTTTTTCTCTTCACTGGGCCAGATTTTTTAAACTGATTTTTTTCTAATAGTTTCACCTTTTTGTAATTTTTTTCCCTTGTAGTTTCACCTTTTTTTCCCTTAAACTTTCCCCTCTTTCTCCCTTTTTCTCTGCCTTAAGTGTTTCCTTTCTTAGTACTCCTTTTCTGCTCTTTTCTCTGTCTCAAGCGCCTCGCGTACAAGTGGAGCGCCGACGTGAGTTTCGACAGGATGTCGCGACCTATGGCGATCTCAAGAAGGCGCTTGGTTCAATGCATTGCGAGGCACTCTGGGATCTCCTGCGACTCCGTGGGATTCCTGCATGTACCGTTCTCTAATGACTGCATGGCGTGTACTCGGGGATTGAAAATACTGTGAAATGCGTGGGTGAGGTCAACTTCTTTCTCTTGAATGCGGGGATGAGGCAGGGCTGGGTACTTGGGTTAGGCAGAGTTGTGGACCAGAGTCATTTTGGAGCATCTGTCTGCAATACCAGGGTCACTGATCTTGTTTTTACCTTGTGTTGAACATTTCCGCAGCCCTGACCACCTCCTTCGTGCTAGTCGTGGTATCGCTGTTTGCTTCATTTAGTGCAGCAAACGACTTATGATATCAATTGATTGGTGAAAGTGCTTGATAATGAGTGATAAACGGCTGACGTAGCGGCCAAGCACTCCATCTGGGTGGCCTGACTTGTACTATTTCTGGGATGTCACTGTGTTGTAATATTAGACCACTCAGGATAAGGGAACACGTGCTTAGTGCTTACATTACTGCCCATTGATTGCATCAGCTGGCGGCGGTGGCGGTGGTGGTGGTGACGGGTCAGTGGTGGAGGTGGTGGTGGTAAGGTAGGGCAGGGGGTGGGGGAGGGTAAACGCGTGATACAAGAACTAGCTCTGGTTGGCGGGACGTTGGGTGGCGTGTTGTCTGTGTGTGTAGGTGTAGGTGCGGTGGGGAGGGGGGCAGGTAGGAGAGAGAGAGAGAGAGAGAGAGAGAGAGAGAGAGAGGAGGGATGGATAAAAGATAAAGAACTAAAAGAATAAGGAAATAAAAATATAAAGGATAAAGGAAGGGAGGGAGAGAGAGGAGGAGGGAAGGAGGGAGGAAGAGAGAGGAGGGAAGGAGAGAGAGTGATGGAAAATTAAGTGGTTATCATCATCATCATCAGCATCATTCTACTCTTTCTTCCAAAACATCATCACATTCTGTTTTTCCATTATCATAGTCTCCTCCTTCATCATATTATTCTTCATTACCATCACCATCATCACAATCACCATCATTATCTCGAAGTATACACCAGTGAGTGCCGGGTATCAACCCTGGCCTTGAGAATGAAGGCGATGCAGCTTACCAATTGAGCCACTAATGAGCTAAAATGTCACCTTTTAGTGGACGTGACACTCTTCAGCTCCCGGCAGATGGCAAGATTTATAATAGAGCTTTTTCACTTAGGCCTGTTACAGTTTCTCGTCAGCATCATCATTATTAATTTTCTTTTACTTCATTATTATCACCATCATCTTCGACCACTCCCAAGTTTTTTTTTTTTTTTTTTTACATCTAAGCCTGTAGCACCGGTAGGCTTTCTTCAGTGGCCAGGTGGTCGGCCCAAGCCCGTCATGGCGCAGGCAATTTTTTTTTTTATAGTGGCGCCATTTATGGTTGGCTCATGCTGCCCCCTGGAACTGATTCTTGATTCACTGGATGGTTTCTTCTATGAGTCCGGGTCGATGGGTGGTCTTCAGGACAGAATGTGGGTAGTCTTGTTGTTCTTTGAGTTACAAATCAACACGTGATCTAGAAATAGCGGTGTAGTGCAGACATTGGCAGGAGGACATTAGCCACTTTTCAGACCATTGAGTGATCTGGTCTAGGTCTTTTCGGATGATTTTGCGGTCTGCATCGGGCTCTCACACATTCCCGGTCCCGGTCCCGATCGTCCCCGATGACTCCCTTCCCACCACTTTTGTAAGGAGGAGAGGGAGGAGAGAGAGAGAGAGAGAGAGAGAGAGAGAGAGAGAGATTTACATAGATTTACATAGAAAATCAGACCACACAGACCCCATGGTCCAGACTTGGTGGTCTGTCCTTAAACCTAAGTGATTTTACATTAATCAGAAGACTCCAAAACGTTGCATTTCTACTCTAGTTGATATTAAGTTGAAGGAAGTGACGGTCGAGCTTATTTATGAAGGAGTCAATCGTGTTACACTGGACCACTGATGATGGGAGCTTATTCCATTCTCGCACTACAACGTTGGTGAAGAAAAATTTGGTGCAGTCTGAATTTACTTGTCTACATCTGAGTTTTACGCCATTGTTCCTCGTGCGCAAAGTGTCATCGATCATAAACAATGTTGATCTGTCTACATTCGTGAAACCATTAAGTATTTTAAAACATTCGATCAGTTTTCCTCGGAGGCGACGTTTCTCAAGAGAACATGTTAAGGGTAGAAAGCCTTTCTTCGTAGGATTTGTTGCGCAAGGAAGGGATAATTTTCGTTGCCCGACGCTGAACACCTTCTAATTTAGCAATATCCTTTGCATGGTGGGGAGACCAAAACTGTACCGCATATTCCAAGTGGGGTCTGACTAAACTGTTGTAGAGCAGGAGTATTACATCTTTATTCTTAAATAAAAAGTTTCTTTTAATGAAGCCCAACATTCTGTTCGCTTTATTTGCTGCATCGATGCATTGCTGTGAGAATTTGAGGTTTGACGCGATTTTGACTCCCAAGTCCTTGACGCATTGAACGCTTTTGAGTTTAACGCCGCGCATTTCGTAATCAAACTTTTTATTCCTCGTTCCAACTTGAAGGACCTGGCACTTGTCTACGTTAAAGGGCATCTCCCATCTATCCGACCAAGCTGAAATTTTGTGCAAATCCTCTTGGAGGCTTTGCCTGTCTTCGTCAGTGAGAACCGAGTTACCAATCTTTGTGTCGTCTGCAAATTTACTAATGCGGTTATTGAGTCCAACATCCACGTCGTTGATGTAAATAATGAAGAGCACTGGGCCAAGAACCGAGCCCTGAGGGACGCCACTAGTGACAGGCGCCCACTCTGAGTTAAATCCGTCAATCACTACTCTTTGTTGTCTGTTGCTCAACCAATTCGCGATCCATTGGTTTACCTGACCGTCAATACCTATTTGTTTTAATTTGTAAAGTAATTTATGATGCGGGACTTTATCAAACGCTTTCTGGAAATCAAGATAGACTACGTCCAGTGATTTGGTTACGTCATAAACAGTGAAGAGGTCGTTATAAAAGGTTAATAGATTTGATAGGCAGGATCTTTTGTTTCGGAAGCCATGTTGTGAGTCCCCAATTAATGAGTGGCTTTCAAGGTAACTCACAATTTTGTCTCTAATTATGCCCTCAAGTAGCTTACCTACAACCGAAGTAAGACTAATGGGCCTGTAATTACCTGGTACTTTTTGTCTCCTTTCTTAAAATCGGTGTCACGTTAGCCTTTTTCCAATCTGAAGGGACAATGCCTTGTCGCAAGGACATATTGAATACGATTGTGAGGGAGGAGTATTTCGCTCTTTGTTTCTTTCAGCAGAGTTGGATATACTTTATCAGGTCCAGGACTTTTATTTGTTTTAAGTGATTTGAGGGCTTTAAGGACTTCATCGGGTTTTATTTCAAAGTTAGACAATGCATGCTCGGGATTTACATTAGTACTGGTGTTGGTGGTGGTGGTGGGAGGACTGTTATTATTAAACACCGTGGAAAAGTAATTATTTAATAGGTTTGCAACGTGTTGGCTGTCAGTCACTAGTGCACCGTCGCTGTTTATTAAAGGTCCAATTCCACTTCTGATCGCCTTTCTGTTGTTTATGTAACTGAAGAAGGATTTCGGATTATTTTACAGTTGGCTGCAATATTTTCTTCATATCTACGCTTTGCCTGATGCACTAATCTTTTTACTCGTCGCCTTGCATCATTGTAAAGTCTAATGTTTTCGGGCGTGCTTTGGTCTTTCTTTAACCTGTAAGACAATTTTCTCTCCTTGACTGAGTGTTTAATTTCGCTATTAAACCAAGGTGGACTTTATTAGTGTTAATTCGCTTCTCGCACAAGGGACAAATGTGTCCTGCTGAGTGAGTAAGTGATTTTAAAGATTAGCCAGGCGTCCTCTGCATTGCCGTCATCTGATAGTTGCATATCTATTAGTTTTCGTCGGATTTCTACGAAGTTGGCTCTTTTGAAATTGGGCACCTTAACTTTATTTTCAGTCACCGATGTTTGAGCTCTAATGTCAACGCGCACTAGTTTATGATCGCAGGAACCGAGGTGTTCTCCTACCGTGACATTACTGACTAGGTTATCTTGGGTCGCTATAACAAGGTCAAGTATGTTATTTTGTCGAGTTGGTTCAGAAACCATTTGGCTTAGATAATTTTCCTCTAGAAATTCGATCATTCTATGGGACTCACCTTCTGTACCCGACAGTGTCGCCCAGTCGATATGGGGAGGTTAAAGTCTCCTAGTATCAGTGAGTCGCTGTTATTAAGTGACTGCCTTAAGACGCTGTACATTTCAAGATCGCCATCAAGTGATTGCCCCGGAGGCCTGTAAGTGACAGATATATTTAAATTGACTTTTGCAATGTTTACTCGCACGCACAAATGTTCAACGTTACTGTTTCTTGGTGTTTTGTCAGTAGGTTGCAAGTAGCTTTTGACAAAAAGGGCGACACCACCCCCTCTACGGTTTACACGATCATTGTTGAAGAATCTGTAGCCATCTATGTTATATTCGGAACTTAAATCAATATTAGTGGTGTCGATAAATGTTTCGGTTATAGCAATTACGTCAAAGTTTTCTGTCAGAGCAAGACATCGCAGTTCATCAAATTTGTTTCTTAGGCTACGCGCATTGAAACTAAGGACTCTTAGGTTATCTTGAAGCTTGGTAATAGAGGTACTGGAGGGTTCAATGTTACGAGTCTGTTGCGGTGTGAGGTGTCTATTTACACGGGCGGGATGGAAGGACGTGGCTGAGAGTCGTTTTTTGTTGTTCGGGCGTTACGTACGGCGTTGTTGAGGAGCCTTCCAAATCTGGCTGCCCCGATGGGGGACAGGTGTATGCCGTCCCTTTGGAAAAGTCTACTCTGGCCGTAGAAATCGTTCCAGGCGTTAAAGAATTCGACGTCAAGCTCTCCGCAGAGAGTCTGCAGGCGGTTGTTGAGGCTGAAGGCCTTACTGTAGAAGTCGCCCTCATCCCATGTCCGTGGTAGAATTCCTGAAATCAAAATATTAGGGGATTTAGTCTTATACTGCTGGATGAGCCTACGGTACTTGTCCAGCAGTTCCTCAGACCGGGTCGTGGTGACGTCGTTTGTACCTGTGTGGAGAACAAAGAGTGAGTCATTAGAGGCCTCAGCGGAGACCTCGTCCAGGGCAGCTGTGATGTCGTCAACACCAGCTCCAGGATAACAGTAGTTACGCCTACGACGGGGGACTCTGCCACAGAATTCAACCACCTGATGGCGAATCATAGAGTCATGGAGAATAGAGGAGTATAGAAGAGGAGGAGGAGGAGAGGTGAAAATGAGAAGAGGAGGAGGAAGAGAGAAGGTGAAGATGAGAAGAGGAGGAGGAGAGAAGGAAGAGCGGGAGGAGGTGGGATTACATATGGAGAATAGAGGAGGATAGAAGAGGAGGAGGAGGAGGAGATGAAGGTGAAGGTGAGAAGAGGAGGAGGAGGAGGAGGAGATGAAGGTGAAGGTGAGTGTAGGTGAAGGTCAGAAGAGGAGGAGGAGGAGGAGGAGGAAGGAAAGACCAGCTCTGCATGTATGAACTCAAAAGGAGAGGACATATTGCCTACAAAGATTCACATAGATGCCAGACCATACAGACGCATATGTATAGTGGTAGTACTTGTAATATCTTTATTCATCCTGTTCGCTTTATTCGCTGTGTCGATATATTGTTTGGGAAATTTGTGTCATATTCTTAAACTCTTCCCCACCCAAGCACACACATTTGACAAGGCTTTCGTATGAGTTTAGAGCATTTCCAGGGGTAGTTTTATGACTCTGGTGGTAGTCTTACCTCTCTGCTGCATCATGAACCTAAAAAAACCCACTCATTAGAATCCAATTGAGTTCCTTTTCGGCCTTTGGAAATAGTTGATGTTTGAGGTGAAAGTGTTTAGGAATACCTACCTTTTAAGTTTTTATGCGATTTTGACACCCTTCGCTTTTGTCTTTCATTTGACTCGTTTCATAACCTTTTATTTATAGTTCCAACTTGAAGATCCTGACACTTATCAGTAAAATTGAAGGGCATCTCCCAGCTATCAGACCAAGATGAGATTTTACACAATCAATCTTAGAGGCTGAGAGGACCGAGTTACTAATTATAGGTCGGTATTCTCAGACGCTTCAGTGTCTCATATCAACTATTTCCAAGAACAAAAAGGAAATCAGTCGAGTTCTAATGGGTGGTGCTATAGGTTCATGGTATAGAAGAAGGGTCAGACTGCCACCAGGGTCATAAAACTACCCCTGGAAATGTTCACAATTCATACAGCAGCCTTGTCAAATGTGTAGGCATAGGCTCCTGAATGTTAAAGATGACCCTTAGTGCTGTCAGTAAATATATAAATTAAATGAATCCAATTTTGCTGTCATTAAAAGTGAATTATCGATCATGAACACTACTGGACCAAGCACTGAGCTCTGAGGAACACCAGTATGAAGAAAGGCGCCAAATATGAGGCATCTCTATTAAAACCACCAGCCTTTGTTGTCTGTTGCTGTGTCGGTTTGCGATTCATTGGTGTTATAGGGCGGTACTGTCAGACGCTTTAGGCTCTCACATCAGCTGTATCCAAAGGCCAGAAAGGAGAGCAGTCGGATTCTAATGAGTGATATTTTAGGTTCATGGTTCAGAAGAGTCAAACTACCACCAGGGTCATAAAACTACCCGTGGAAATGCCCCAAACACCTACAAAAGCCTTGTCAGATAATGTATGCTTTGGCGCGGAAATTTTAAGAATACGACCATTAGCTTCAATTCCTAGTCTCTTGAGTTTGTAAGGGAACTCATGGTGTGGAACTTCATAACACGAAAGTCTTCATAAACTTCGTGCAGTGATTTGATTGCGTCGTAAACTGAGGTCATTATAAAAGGTCAAGAGGGTGGACACATTTATTAGATCTATTATTTGAAAAAACATGCTGACAGGCTTGATTTTTCTCTAAATATACTCTGGATTAACTTTATTGCGAGAGAGAGAGAGATTTACATAGATTTACATAGAAAATCAGACCACACAGACCCCATGGTCCAGACTTGGTGGTCTGTCCTTAAACAAAGTGATTTTACATTACTCAGAAGACTCCAAAACGTTGCATTTCTACTCTAGTTGATATTAAGTTGAAGGAAGTGACGGTCGAGCTTATTTTTGAAGGAGTCAATCGTGTTACACTGGACCACTGATGGTGGAAGCTTATTCCATTCTCGCACTACAACGTGGGTGAAGAAAAATTTGGTGCAGTCTGAATTTACTTGTCTGCATCTGAGTTTTACGCCATTGTTCCTCGTGCGCAAAGTGTCATCGATCATAAACAATGTTGATCTGTCTACATTCGTGAAACCATTAAGTATTTTAAAACATTCGATCAGTTTTCCTCGGAGGCGACGTTTCTCAAGAGAGAACATGTTAAGGGTAGAAAGCCTTTCTTCGTAGGATTTGTTGCGCAAGGAAGGGATCATTTTCGTTGCCCGACGCTGAACACCTTCTAATTTACCAATATCCTTTGCATGGTGGGGAGACCAAAACTGTACCCCATATTCCAAGTGGGGTCTGACCAAACTGTTGTAGAGCGGGAGTATTACATCTTTATTCTTGAATACAAAGTTTCTTTTAATGAAGCCCAACATTCTGTTCGCTTTATTTGCTGCATCGATGCATTGCTGTGAGAATTTGAGGTTTGACGCGATTTTGACCCCCAAGTCCTTGACGCATTGAACGCTTTTGAGTTTAACGCCGCGCATTTCGTATTCGAACTTCTTATTCCTCGTTCCAACTTGAAGGACCTGGCACTTGTCTACGTTAAAGGGCATCTCCCATCTATCCGACCAAGCTGAAATTTTGTGCAAATCCTCTTGGAGGCTTTGCCTGTCTTCGTCAGTCAGAACCAACCAATCTTTGTGTCGTCTGCAAATTTACTAATGCGGTTATTGAGTCCAACATCCACGTCGTTGATGTAAATAATGAAGAGCACTGGGCCAAGAACCGAGCCCTGAGGGACGCCACTAGTGACAGGCGCCCACTCTGAGTTAAATCCGTCAATCACTACTCTTTGCTGTCTGTTGCTCAACCAATTCGCGATCCATTGGTTTACTTGACCGTCAATACCTATTTGTTTTAATTTGTAAAGTAATTTATGATGCGGGACTTTATCAAACGCTTTTTGGAAATCAAGATAGACTACGTCCAGTGATTTGGTTACGTCATAAACAGTGAAGAGGTCGTTATAAAAGGTTAATAGGTTTGATAGGCAGGATCTTTTGTTTCGGAAGCCATGCTGTGAGTCCCCAATCAATGAGTGGCTTTCAAGGTAACTCACAATTTTGTCTCTAATTATGCCCTCAAGTAGCTTACCTACAACCGAAGTTAGACTAATGGGCCTGTAATTACCTGGTACTTGAGAGAGAGAGAGAGAGAGAGAGAGAGAGAGAGAGAGAGAGAGAGAACAGAAAAGGAAGAGAGAGAGAGAGTGAGAGAGAGACTGTCAAGGTCACACAATGCACAGTTACGGGAAGAAGGAAGAGGAGAGGGGAGAGGGAAGAGGAGGGAGGGAGAGAGGAGGGAGGAGAGGGAGGGACGGACGGAGGGGAGGGACGGACGGAGGGGAGGGAGGGAGGAAAGAAGGTGATTGGTGGAGGAGGCAACGTTCGGGATGGCGAGATGCACCACACCACGTGACGTCACACTCACCACGCGCGCTCTCTCTCTCTCTCTCTCTCTCTCTCTCTATTCTTTCTTTATTATTTTTTCTTCATCCTTTTTCTCTCTTTCTTGCTCTCTTTCTTCCTTTTTTTCATTTTTCTTTCTCAAATTTGGCATACACATAATTTGCGTTAGAACTCTCTCTCTCTCTCTCTCTCTCTCTCTCTCTCTCTCTCTCTCTCTCTCTCTCTCTCTCTCTCTCTTTTCTTTTTTTATTACTTTTTTCTTTCATCCATTCTTTCTCTCTTTCTCTTACTCGCTTTCTCTCATTCATTCATTCATTCTTTTTTTTTATTATATATATTATCTTCATTAGACACCGATATTTTACATTATAAATTATTGATGAACGGATTGATGAAGGGATGAATGGAATGATGGATAACTATATGAATGAATGGATGAGTAGATTTAAGGGGCG
>NW_026110690.1:45000-52500 GCF_024679095.1 Eriocheir sinensis
GGAGTAGTAGTAATAGTAGCAGTAGTAGCCGCAGCAGCGGCAGCAGGGTAACATTGTTAAAACAGTGATAACAGTCAGAATCAACAATTGTATCTCCAGTAATAGTTGGAGGCGGAGGGAGGAAGGTGAAGAAGGGGAAGAGAATAAAATTAAAAGCTAAGTAAAAAGTGAAATCAAGACATTAAGATGAAAAGATTGCGACGGAGGTTTTTCCCTTCCGTCTTGACCTGACCTTCCGCCGACCCCGCGGACCGTCGTAAATAGAAGAGGCCATAAAAAGGCCTCTTCTATTTATGACGAGCCGTTTCAAATCACTGATCTGCTCGTGATCTGTCTGATTAGAAGCCAGAGGTGGCTTGAAGCGGAGGACGCCCGCAGTCCTCATCTGCAGCGGGCCGACCCGTGGCTAGTTTTGCGTTGGTGCTCGGAACTATGCTGCTGTAGCTGCCTATGTCTTATGCATGCAGCTGTGTGCGTGAACAACCACTGTATGTCCTACACGAAAGACTGCGGCGAGCTCCCACTGTCTGGGGTCTTCCGACACCAAAGGAACAGGATCTTCTGATCTGTATTCTTTTCTCGCAGAACGAATCCAGACCATGTTCACTTCCCGACCTATGACCTATATGGGCGGTCAAGTGTGGGCAGGTCTGAACAGGGGGAGGTGAAGGGCAGGACAGGTGTGCGTAGGAGGCGGAAAGGGCGAGCCTATTATTGGCGTATGAATGGGAGGGGGAGGTCAGGGGAGGGAGGGGGCGAGGGTATTATTGGCGTATGAGGTGGAGGGGGGAGGGCAGGCCAGCCTCCTCGGGCAAGGCCTGGGTTGGGTATGGGTGACTAATGTGGCTGAGTTATACTTTTGTTTCTTTCTGTGTAAAAGTTCTTCCTTCACGAGTTATTTATAGTGAAGGCGACAACCCGCGGGCCGACCCTCGAGGTCGTCTGGCCAGCAGCACATCACACTCACTTCATCTTCATCATACTTCAGGGTATTTGTTGCCCTCCCCCGCTGTCCCTCCACTCCTATGATCTTCTGCATCATCGTGTCCTCTTTCTACTTTTCTCGTTGCTTTCACTTTCATTTCGTCTTTCTCGGCGTCTCAGGTGTTTGGGGGCTGATGAACAGGCAGCTTAAGAGTCCACTTTCCTCCCTTTCTACCTGATTCGTCTCATATAATAGTAACAATAATAACAATAATAATGCTAATAATAATAATAATAATAATAATAATAATAATAATAATAATAATAATAATAATAATAATATAATAATAATAATAAGAAGAAGAAGAAGAATCATAATAATAATAGTAATAATAGTGATAATAATAGTTATGATAATGATGATGATAATAATAATAATAATAATGATAATAATAATAATAATAATAATAATAATAATAATAATAATAATAATAATAATAATAATAACAATAAGCAGAATAAGAATAAGAATCATAATAATAATAGTAATAATAATTGTTATGATAATAATAATAATAATAATAATAATAATAATAATAATAATAATAATAACAATAAGCAGAATAAGAATAAGAATCATAATAATAATAGTAATAATAATTGTTATGATAATAATAATAATAATAATAATAATAATAATAATAATAATAATAATAATGATAATAATAATAATAATAATGACTGCCCAACGCTCCCCTCGTGACGACAAGGTGCAGTGGTTGTAGTCCGTGAAAGTCGACTTGGTGAGCAGTAGTAAATAACACCCACGCCTACAGACGAAAGACGTATATTTATCAATCTCGGTGGACACTGCCGTCATCTGCACTGGTAAGAAGCAGGAGAGGAAGCGAGGAAAGTCAGCACAAACCTCATTTTATACAAAGACGAATGGGCAAACACGAGAAACTGTCTGCTGAATATACACATTTCGTCTGCAGGTGTGGTTTTTATTCCTATCACGATCACATCAGTGCGATTACCCAAGTCCACAACAGTAGTAAAGGATGACAAGTGGAGCCATGGACCAGCCGCTGCGTAACAGAAACGGGGAAAAAGTCTTGATAGTATTGCCCTCACAGAGACGGAAGACTTCCAAAGACTGCTGTGTGAAGTTTGTGATGTGCATAGATTCGAGAAAATCCATCCCACTTTCACACTGCTTCGCCTCACCGTGGAGTTGATAAACTAATAAACAACAATGCCGTGGAAGGGTCAGTCAAGGTGCGCAAATCAAAGGTAAAGTTGAGGGGCATACGCTATAGCTGCGAGTGGCCCTGGATTCGTAGCTAGGCACGCTAAGCACTTCACTACGGAGGCGCATGCAAATCAATCTGTTCCCAAAGTAAGACTGTTTATCGAGCTTTGTTGTGACAGTTGCTCGTTTCCATCCCTCAGAGCAGTTGTTCAAAGCACGTATTGATGTTTTCCTTGATAAGTATCAATGTAAGGCCAGGCAACACGGGGGTTTGCGGTGAAGACCTTGGGGGAATTAATATTTGCCGGCCGAACAATATAAGTCACTGGTATGTAGTTATTGTGTATATAGAGATGCGTGGAAGGTATGAGCTGCAATTACACCATATATTTCACACATCTCAATACTCATAACACCTACATGCCAGTGCCTTACAACAAGAGCCGTACAGTCCGCCCCAGCGAGTGTCCAAGTGGTGCCCACCCTCCGGCAGCCGCGTCACGGATTCTTCGGTAAATATTGATGGTTTGAAGCGCGTTGATGATAAAAACAGCAATACTTTCCTTTACCCCAGGTTAGTGACAGTGTGGTTTGAGAGTATATCAGAGGAAAAGTCTAACGTGTGATTTCTTAAACGTCTGTTAACAAAAATGTGTCTGATTTGTCTTTTTTGATCCGTTTTTCAAGGCGTGGTTAGTTGATTTTGTTGATTTTTCATATATCACTTTTTTACGACTGAGTTTATAATATGTCGACGTGACCCTGTGAAAATCCAACACTTCTAACTATTATGCTAAACTAACCATACTAATACGACGTTTGAAAAATCTAGTGTGTGTCATAGTAATAACATTAGGTGAAGGGCGGGTAGACGGGCAGGTGACTCGCCGAGCCTCGTAATAAGGTCACCATGTCCGGGCGCGCGGCTTACCACCCTTTGTGCGCCGATAAGATAGCGGCGGGACAGGATTACCCTCACGGTGCTAAACCTCCGCTAACGACTCGACAGGAGGGAAGGAAAATAAGATTTATCGAACCATATAAACTTGCTGATTTTGTTTTAAATATAATTATTAGGCGAATAGTCGATGCCGTTCATGTCATTATTGGACAGAGTGGAGTCAAAGACCCTTCGTCTCTTCAACTCTCCTCTTACTGACGGTCTTTTGCCTCTTAAATTTTGTCTCACTATTGCATCTCTCTCTGTCTTTTAATGATATATTGTCACGCTGACTACTCTTCTGAACTTGCTAACTGCATGCCTCCCTCCATTCCGCAGCCCTGCTGCACTCGACTTTCTAGTTGATATACTGTCCCTATACTGTCCAAATCCATTATGCAAGAGTTAACCATCATTCTTTCATCCCCTTTACTGGTAAACTCTTGAACAATCTTCCTTCGTCTGTATTTCCTTCTGCCTATGACTTGACCTCTTTCATAAGGAAAGTATCAAGATACCTCTGCACCTGAAGCTGACCTCTCTTTTGGCTACTTCTCTATTTCCTTTCATAGGAGCAGTGCTTAACGTTTTCTTTTTTTCATTTGTTTTTGCTCTTGTGCTGTCACTTCAGTAAAAAAAAAAGTACCTAAACGATTATGTAAAGCAATAAGAACAATGGCATTTTTTTTTATTTGACTGGGCTTTATCAAACACTATACAGTAGTACTGTTATATTGATACTCGCCTCTGTTACTCACAAGCTGTCCCTGCCCCGGCCATTCCCTTGATATCTGTTATTATTACTGTTGTTATTATCATGAGAGACGAATCAGACAAAGAGGGAGGAGTGCGGACTCTATAAGCCGCCTCTCCAGCAACCCCCAACCACCTGAGACGCCGAGAAAGAGGAAATGAAAGTGAAAGCGATGAGAAAGAAGGAGAAAGACGACGATAAAATACAGATTATATAAGTGGAGGGACAGAGAGTGATCAATATATCAGAATCCACAAGTAAACAAACGTCTGTCCCTGTAGTGTCACCGTGGGAGACGCCGTGCCCTGCGAGTCCTCCCTGAACCACCTGTACGGACAGTTTACGGCTGCACTCACCGTGTTCATTGGCTCTGGGAATAATAGTAATAAAAGTAATGGGAAGTGAAATATGTAGAGTACAACGAAGGCAACAAGGACTTTAGATGCTGCCGTTGATTACCGAGATGCTAATAACGTCATCGCTGAGCTTGAAATACAATGAAGACGAAAAACCCTTCAGAAGCTGCAGTAGTTGTTTTTTGTTGCTAATGGGGGAGAGCTGAGAGTGTCTATAGGGATATTTGTTGCTTGCCCTACCGCTCTGTCTGTATTTTCTCTCCTATTTCTTCTTCTCTCTCATTGCTCTCACTTTCATTTCCTCATCCTCTCATTACTGTCATATCTCATTGCTTTCACTTCTCATTTCTCTCATAGCTTTCATTTCTCTCATTTCTCATTTCTCTTATTGCATTTATTTCTCTCATTGCTTTCACATTCATTTCCTCTTTCTTTTTAACTTCTGTATTTTCTCTCCTCTTTCTTCTTTTCTCTCATTACTCTCATTTTCATGTTCTCTTTCTCGGCGTCTCAGGTGTTTGGGGGCTGCTGATCAGGCGGTTTATATATAGTGTCCGCACTCCTCCCTCTCTTCCTGATTCGTCTCTTATACTACTACTACTACTACTACTATACTACTACTACTACTACTACTACTACTACTACTAAAGGACAAGGGATTAATTTTGTTTATATGTATACAACCTTAAGCGTCTTTATATTTTACACACACACACACACACACACACACACACACACACACACCACATCACATCACATCACAGCAAGCCTTCTGATGTTAACCAAAAAATAAGAAAATAACTTAAACGATTCTTTCATCTCTTTCCAGGGCTACAGAGACACTACGAGAAGGCGTGGGGAGGAAGACCGAGTGAGTACCCCATAGTGTGTGTGTGTGTGTGTGTGTGTGTGTGTGTGTGTGTGTAGACGTTAAAAGATGTATTTATATATATGTAACTAATCGCCTTGAAAAAAACACAGATTAAGGTAAAGTGAAAATTAAAATATATTACTTGTGTTTAGAATAATAGTCGAACAATTCTAACTTTTGCTTATTTGTTAGCATTATGCGCGTGAAGATAAACGGAGATGAGGCCGGTGTATAGGAAGGCAAGTAATGGGAAGGGAAGCACAGAGGAGAGGGAAGAAAGAGATGGAGACGGGAAAGACAAAACAAAACAAGACCAAAAAAAAAAAAAAGAACATAGAGAAACAGAGGACAATGTAGGAAGACAGATCATAAGAAAGAGAAGTACAGGGAAGAAGAAGAGAGGGAGAGAGACAGAGCAAGAGGAGGATGAATAAAGGAAGACATAATAGGTAAAGGAAGAAATGAGATAAAAAAAAAACCCATTAATAAACAGAGGACAATAAGAACATAAGAACATAAGAACGTAAGGAGTCTGCAAGAGGCCGGTTGGCCTATACAAGGCAGCTCCTGTACACTCAACCCCACCTTACCTCACCATCCATGGCTTTATCTAACCTCTGCTTGCATGTACCTATGGTATTGGCACCCACAACATGGCTCCCAAGCCTGTTCCATTCGTCCACCACTCTATTGGTGAACCAATTCTTGCGTATGGCTTTGTTGAATCTGAATTTGTCTAACTTAAAACCATTGCTACGTGTCCTGCCTGGCTCTTTCACTACCAAAATCTTATTGACATCCCCTTTATTAAAGTCCTCCATCCATTTATAGACTTCGATCAAGTCTCCTCGCAACCTTCGCCTTTCTAGAGAGTGTAGATTTAAATGCTTCAACCTGTTTTCATAAGGCAAGTTTCTCACCCCCTGAATCATCTTTGTCATCCTCCTCTGTACAGATTCTAACATCTTGATATCCATTCTATAGTAGGGGGACCAGAACTGAACTGCATAATCGAGATGAGGTCTAACTAGTGCTAAGTAGAGTTTGAGGATGACTTCAGCGCTCCTATTGCTTACGCTCCTTGAGATGAAACCAAGTACTCTGTTTGCCCGATTTTTAGCCTGAATGCATTGAACCCTAGGACGGAGGTCAGCGCTCACTAAGACTCCTAAGTCTCTCTCACGCCCTGACCTGCTTAGAGGAGTGTCATTTAAGGAGTAATTGTGTGAGGGGTTATTCCTACCTACACTCAAAATGCTACACTTCCCGACATTGAATTCTATCTGCCACATCCCTGCCCAATCATATAGCCTTTCAAGCTCATCCTGGAGAACGCTAGCGTCCCTGTCTGATTGGATTACTCTACCGTTCTGCGAACTTACTGACATCACTACTAATTCCTGTGTCCAAGTCATTGATGTAAATAATAAAAAGCAGCGGACCCAGCACCGACCCCTGAGGGACTCCACTCGTAACACTGCCCCATTCAGATTTTTTATCATTGATTTGCACTCTCTGCTTCCTACCACAAAGCTACGCCCTGATCCAGCTCAAAACTTTCCCATCTACGTCGTGAGCCTGTAATTTTAGTAATAACCGGTGATGAGGAACTTTGTCGAACGCTTTACTGAAATCTAGATACAATATGTCATAGTTTTCATCTCGGTCAACCGCGTCGATTACTTTAATGTAAAAGGACAACAGGTTAGTAAGGCAAGAGCTACCCTTTGTGAACCCATGCTGGGAATCATGAATTAAATTATGCTTATCTAGATGATCCTGAATGCTCCCGGCATTAATTGACTCCAACTGTGGGGTTCTTGAAAGGTCTGGACTTCCGAAAATCCCGTAAATTCTCAGCAATAAAAAATATAAAATAAAATATCTGAAAATTGAGTTTTTCATACTCACAGCCCCTCCTAGTCACTTATTATTTAAATATCTGACCAGTCACATCTCTCATAGGACAAGCAAAGACCAGATAACCTGCTCTTAAGCTTATTTAAGCAACAAAGAATCTCGCTGGAAATTAAGAAATAATTAATTAATCCCAGACACACAGCAACCTAGCTATCTATCTTAAAACATCCTATGCAAATAGATTACTTAGCAGTAGGTGGGGGAAAGCGGGAGCCACACCTGATCTACCTCGTGGTCTGGAGCCCTGGAGTCCTTCTTCAGTCCTCTCTCGTTCCTCTCTGCAACACGCCGTGCCCTTCTTACCTCCCACGGCGTCTCTCACCTGTAGTACACAGTCTCACTGACTTGTGGATACTACAAGGCTGGAAAGACCACCACGATGAACAGCGTGGCGCGGGAGGTTGGTGAGGAACGTCTAGTCGCGTTGGAGTCTGGTTGGAAGATGCTTGGAAGATGGCGGCGGGACCCACAATGCTCAGC
>NW_026110690.1:62500-72500 GCF_024679095.1 Eriocheir sinensis
AGGGGACAGTAACCACTCCCAGAGAACGGTTGTATGAGTTCGTTAACTCCATCTCTCGCAACACTCACGATACCATTTGTGTGTGTGTGTGTGTGTGTGTGTGTGTGTGTGTGTGTGTGTGTGTGTGTGTGTGCGTAATTTTATGTATGTGTATGTGTGCGTTTACTCCATCCCTTACAACACTCACGCTCCCATTTGTGTGTGTGTGTGTGTGTGTGTGTGTGTGTGTGTGTGTGTGTGTGTGTGTGTGTCATCACCGTTACCAGCGCAGCGCAACACCGTCTCTCGGCTACAGTGTTACCAAGTCATCATGTCAACCGCAACTCCTTCTCCTCATCTGCAGCATTACCAATACGACCCTCCTCTTACCCTCAGGCGCTGCCGTATACGAGCTCTGGCTGGCGTACGGCTTGCCTATACGACCACTTGCACTTCCTGGATTCCGTAATTGTTTTAGTATTGGCCAACCGTATCGTGGAAGGCGCAGGTGGACTGAGCTGAGGGCTGACTCTAGCGCCTTGGGCCTCTCGCATCAACTGTTTCCAAAGTCCAAAAATAAGATCAATCAGGTTCTATTGGGTGTTGTTTTAGGTTCATGGTACAGAAGAATCGTCAAACTACCACCAGGGCCATATTACTACCCTTGCTAAGCCTTGTCCAATGTGTGTTCTTGGGCGCCGATATGTTTAATATAACCCACGGAGTCTGTCGGGCCCGGGTTACCTCTACGACCACTTCCATTCATGGTTTTCCTGATTGCCTTAGTATTGACCAACTGTACAGAGGAAATTGCAGGAAGATCGGGGTGAGGGTTGACTGTATAGCGACCTGGGGCCATGCTGTCAGACGCTTTCGACTCCCACATCAACTATTTCCCAAGGCCAAAGAGGAGATATGTCGGGCTCTAATGAGTGTTTTTAAGGTTTGTAGTGCAGAAAGCCTTGTCAGACTATCACAAAGCTTTTAATACTACTCAAGGAAATACACACAACCTTCACGAAAGCCTTCCCAAATGTAGATGCCGGGGCCATGTTCTCAAACCTTTCGGGCTTACACTCACATTTGGCAAGGCTTTCGTTGTGGTTGTGTTAGTATTTCTATGGGTAGTGTTATGTGTGACAGTATGACAAAGCTTCTGCTCCTTTGACCTCCTTTGACTTCTATTCAGGAGCAGTAAGTAGCGGGCTTTTTTTTAAGATTTTTCTTTACTCCCTTGAACAGTCTCCTTAGCTGTAAAAAACAAACAAACAAACCATGAACTTATGGTTATATTCTCAGACATTTCGAGGTTTACACACACACACACATTTGGTAAGGTTTTCGTAGAGGTTGTGTTAGTATTTCCATGGGTAGTGTTATGAGCCCAGTGATAGTTGGACAAGGCTTCTGCACCATGAACGTAAAAAACTACTGAAAACCCGACTATCCTTTGTGGCCTTGGAAAATAGTTGCTTTGAGGGTAAAAGTGTCTGTGAAAAGTGAAAATATGGGCTTACTTAAAAGCAAGGGAAGGCCTAGTAAGGAACAACTTGTGGTATAGAAGAGGTTGTGTTAATTAGTATTTGCATGGGTGGTGTTATGAGCCTAGTGATAGTCTGACAAGGCTTCTGCACGATGAATGTAAAAAGCACTCATGAGAATCCGACTACTCTCCTCTGTGGCCTTAGGAAAGAGTTGTTATGAGAGCCGAAAGCGTCTTAGATTTATGAGCCCGGGGTTCGAACTGGTGGCCGAGGGTTCGTTGCCAGCGGTGTATTGCGTCTTGCCGCGTTCTGCTTCCTTGGCATCGTCCATTCTTTGTACGCACTTGGCTTTTTCGTTTTCCTTTTAATTGTCTGATAATGAGTCCACACCAGATGTTTGACGCTGCTTTTTGGTGGTTAATTACAGCACACACACACACACACACACACACACACACACACACACACACACACACAGTATATACTATATGGCACAGCAAACATCATTTTTGTTTTTCCAGACATTAAAGAAACACATAAAACAACAATCAAGGAAGAGAGAGAGAGAGAGAGAGAGAGAGAGAGAGAGAGAGAGAGAGAGAGAGAGAGAGAACATTAACGGAGGATGAGTTGATAAATAGGTACAAATGAAGTGAACAAGCAGCCGGTGTGTGCCTTTGAAAATCTTGTTTACTTATCATAGTTTTCTGGCACCTTCACTTTCTATTTTATTTACTTTGCATTAGTGGTCAGCTGCAACAGGGATTTTTTTTATTTGATTTTTCTTATATATTTATTGATTTTTTTTTCTTTCGTTATTTCTATTTTTATTTTATTATTATTTTTTTTAGTGTGTGTGTGTGTGTGTGTGTGTGTGTGTGTGTGTGTGTGTGTGTGTGTGTGTGTGTGTGTGTGTGTGTGTGTGTGATCTCCGTCCCAGGAAACATGATGATCGGTAATCTTAGACGCTACCGACTCTCACATCAATTATTTCTAATGGTCAAAAAAAGAGGTAAATTGCATTGCCATGAGGTTTTTTAGGGCTCATGCTACAGAAGCCTTGTCAGACTCCTACCAGGCTAAAAAAAAAAATACCCCTGGAAAGACCCACACCTACAAAAGCCATGTCGGATGTGTGTGCTTGGGCGACACAATTCTTAATAACATGGATCTGGAGAACTCTGTTACCACCGCTGTTGTGCAAAATCTCCAGGATGCAAAATTATGCGTCTTTTGGCCAGCATCACTTTTATCCTGACATCCCAGAAGCAGCAGACGGGCAAAGTTAAATACTACAAACAACAAAAGGACTCCTGCTGTTATTATGAATTTCCAAAGTGTTAAAGTAACTTACACGATGCTTCTAGTACGTCAGGATGGATGTGATGGTGCCATGCGTAGGCTGACGTGCTGGCTGGCCTCCTGTAAGAACATACGGACCTATCCCTGCGAAGTATATTAAGTGGAAAATGAAGTGTATTTGCTGTTGGGAGATCGATAATCATTTGGGCCCAAGAAGGTAGGAAGGAAGGAAGGAAACACAACCTTACCACCGCCAGGAATTGCCTTATATATAGTGTTCGGTTTTGTTGCTAAAAGTGGGAGTAACGGGATCGCATTTGCTGTGGCTATGTTGTTCATGCGTTGGGAGATCGGATCCTTTTCTGTATCTTTCTGTTTCTTATTTTCACTTTCGAGTTCCATGTTTCCCTTTTCTTCAAACTTATTTTCTTTCATTACTGATTCTTGTTTTTAGTTTGATATTTAATGTGTTTTTTTCCTCTATCGAGGTTGGGTTTTCATTTTATCATTCTTTAATGTTTTCTCTTTTTTTTCCTTTTCCTCGGTATTGATTTGAGATCTTTGTTGTTTTTGTGTTTTTTTATCTTGTATTTTTTTCCAATTTCTGGTGTTGACTTTGTCATTTCACTTTTTTTTATCATCTCCCTTGTTTTTCTTTTCTCTCAGTGGTCTCCTTCTCTCTTTCGTTGTTTTTCTTTTCTGTTTTGTTCATATCCTTATTTTCGCCATGAATAAATATGTCTCTTGTTGATTCGACCTGAAAGTTGCGACGCCGGAAGGAGAGACTGGCACACACACACACACACACACACACACACACACACACACACACACACACACACACACACACACACGCACTCGGAGTCAGCCACATGCAAGAAGTCACACACATGTGCATTGCGCACACAGTCACGCCCTTCATGCACACACACACACACACACACACACACACACACACACACACACACACACACACACACGCACAAACGCTCACACATCTACCAATAGTATTTAACTTTTCCCAACACCCACCAATATGACCAAACCTTTCCCAGCATCCACCTATAAAATTCAATATTTCCCAGCATCCACCAATATGATTTAACCTCTCAGCATCCACGAAGAAGATTTAACTTTTCCCAGAATCCACTAGTAAGTTTTAACCTTTTCTGGCATCCACTAATGATATTCAATCTTTATCATCATCCATCAATAAGATTTACCGTTCCCAGCATCCACCAATAAGATTTACCTTTCCCAGCATCCACCAATAAGATTTACCTTTCCCAGCATCCACCAATAAGATTTACCTTTCCCAGCATCCACCAATAAGATTTACCTTTCCCAGCATCCAACAATAAGATTTACCTTTCCCAGCATCCACCAATAAGATTTACCTTTCCCAGCATCCACCAATAAGATTTACCTTTCCCAGCATCCAACAATAAGATTTACCTTTCCCAGCATCCAACAATAAGATTTACCTTTCCCAGCATCCAACAATAAGATCTACCTTTCCCAGCATCCAACAATAAGATCTACCTTTCCCAGCATCCAACAATAAGATCTACCTTTCCCAGCATCCATCAATAAGATTTACCTTTCCCAGCATCCAACAATAAGATTTACCTTTCCCAGCATCCATCAATAAGATTTACCTTTCCCAGCATCCAACAATAAGATCTACCTTTCCCAGCATCCAACAATAAGATCTACCTTTCCCAGCATCCATCAATAAGATCTACCTTTCCCAGCATCCATCAATAAGATTTACCTTTCCCAGCATCCATCAATAAGATTTACCTTTCCCAGCATCCAACAATAAGATTTACCTTTCCCAGCATCCAACAATAAGATTTACCTTTCCCAGCATCCAACAATAAGATTTACCTTTCCCAGCATCCACCAATAAGATTTACCTTTCCCAGCATCCACCAATAAGATTTACCTTTCCCAGCATCCACCAATAAGATTTACATTTCCCAGCATCCACCAATAAGATTTACCTTTCTAAGCATCCACCAATAAGATTTACCTTTCCCAGCATCCAACAATAAGATTTACATTTCCCAGCATCCAACAATAAGATTTACCTTTCTAAGCATCCACCAATAAGATTTACCTTTCTAAGCATCCACCAATAAAATTTAATCTTCCCCAGCATACACCAGAAAGATTTAGCCTTTCACAGCATCCACCAATCACAATCAGGCTGTGCTGAGAGGAGGCGTGACTCGTTTATAGATTGGACAATAATGTGCACTAATATTGGGAAGGATTCGGTGCCTATTGGACATGGAACGTGAATAAAGAGTGCAAAGAAACTAAATAGGAAGGGAGGGAGATAGGAAAATATGAAAGAAGGAAGAATAAGAATAAGGAGTAGTTCATATCATCTTGTTTTTCTTCCTCTTCCTCTTGTTCTTCTTTTCTATCGTCTTCTCTTTCTTGTTGTTGTTGTTCTTTTCTTCTTCTTCTTCTTCTTCTTCTTCTTTTCGTGCTCTTTATCGTCTATCTGTGGGTACTGCTAGGACCTGACACACCACACACCCCATCCCCCTTGCTCAATGGGGGACAGTAACCACTCCTAGTCAACGGAAAGAATCCGGCCTGAGCGGGCTCGAACCGCCGCCCTGTCAAGCCGTGAAACCTGGCAGCGCAGCGCTCTAACCGGCTGCGCCACGGAGTGTGTGTGTGTGTGTGTGTGTGTGTGTGTGTGTGTGTTCCTCCTTTCAACTCCTTAACTTTCACGTCAAATTAAAAATGGAAATATTTGTCGGTGAGGGAAGTGAGTCAAAGATGCAAACACCGAGGCAAGCAAGGAAATGATGCAGAAGAAAACTAAAAACAAGGAGTAAAAGTAATTCCTCGAAGGAGAGAAGAAAGAGCTTTACTAATTGGAAAGAAAAACGGGGAAAGGAGGTTAAATAAAGAGGGAATGGCAGAGAGAAACCCAGAAAAAAGTGTTGTTGAGAAGTACGTCAGAAATAGTGAAGAGAAATCTCCTGAAATATTAAGGAAAAAAATAATAAAGAGAAAGCTAGCGATGGAAAAGCAAAATAGTGAGGAAAACAAGTGATGACAAAAAACGAAGATAAAGAGGAAAACACAAATGAAGAAAAAATATTAAGGGAAAATCAAAATTGTGCGGAAAACAATGAGCGAAAAAAAAGTGAGAGGAAAAAATGGTTAAGAAACGAGTGAGGGAAACGAAAAAAAGTGTAGCTCCTATCATCTTGTTCTTCTCATCTTTCTTCTTTTTTTCTTTTTCTTATTTTCTTTTTCTTCTTTTTCTTTTTTTCTTCTTCTTCTTCTATAAATAAAATTAGTGAGGAAAACAAAATTATAGGAAAAAAAACAAATATACTGGGAAAATACAAACAGGGAAGAATACGTGAGGGAAAAAATCAGAACTAGTAAGAGAAAAACAGAAACTGGAAGTAAAAATTGATGAAGAAAAAAACAGTGAGAAAAATATAAAATTAGTAAAGGAAAAACAGGAATTATGCGAAAGAAGAGTGATAAAAAAAAGGAAGAAGAAGAAACAAAATAGTGAAGGAAATAATATATAACTGAAGAGAAACAGAAAATAGTGAAGGAAAAACGAAAATAGTGAAGAAAACAAAATTAAAGGTGAGGGAAACAAAAATAGTGAAGAAAACCAAAAAAAAACAGTGAAGGGAAAACAAAAACAGTGAAGGAAAAACAAAACTGGTGAGGAAAAAAATAGTGAAGAAAAACAAAAATATAGGTGAGGAAAAACAAAAAGGGTGAAGGGAAAAACAAAAATAGTGAAGGAAAACAAAAACAGTGAAGGAAAAACAAAAATAGGGAAGGAAAACAAAAACGTAATGAAAGAAAAACAAAACAAAAATAGTGAAGGAGAAATAAGAATAGTGAAGAAAAAAATACTGAGGAAAAACAAACTAATGAGGAAAAACAAAAAGAGTGAAGAAAATAAAACTGGTGAGGAAAAAACAAAAATAGTGGGGAAAAACAAAAATAGTGAAGAAAAATAAAACTGGAGAGGAAAAAAACAAAAATAGTGAAGGAAAAACAAAACTAGTAAACAAAAAATAAAACTGGTGAGGAAAAGACAAAAATGGTGATGGAAAAAAAACTAGTGAAGGAAAAACAAAACTAGTGAAGAAAAATAAAACTGGTGAGGAAAAGACAAAAATGGTGATGGAAAAAAAACTAGTGAAGGAAAAACAAAACTAGTGAAGAAAAATAAAACTGGTGAGGAAAAGACAAAAAAATGGTGATGGGAAAAACAAAACGTGAAGAAAAAACAAAACTGGTGAGGACAAAAAATAGTGAAGAAAACAAATATGTAGGTGAGGAAAAACAAAAATATAGGTGAGGAAAAACAAAATTAGTGAAGGAAAAACAAAAATACTGAAGGAAAAACAAAATAGTGAAGGAAAAACAAAATACTGAAGGAAAAACAAAATAGTGAAGGAAAAAGAAGAATAGTGAAGAAAAAAATACTGAGGAAAAAACAAACTAGTGAGGAAAAACAAAAATAGTGAAGAAAACAAAAATAGTGAAGAAAAAACAAACTAGTGAGGAAAATAAAAATAGTGAAGAAAAACAAAACTAGTGTAGAAAAACAAAACTGGTGAGGACAAACAATAGTGAAGAAAACAAATATATAGGTGAGGAGAAGCAAAAATGGTGAAGGGAAAAACAAAATTAGTGAAGGAAAAACAAATAAAATACTGAGGAAAACAAAACTAGTGAGGGAGACAAAAACAGTGAAGGAAATTAAAATATTGAAAGAAAAAACAAAAAAATATGAAGGAAAACAAAAATTGTGAAGAAAAAATGAGGAAAAAACATATATAGTGAAGAAAAAAATGCGAGAAAAACTAAAGTGAGGAAAATACAGATAGTGAAGAAAAAAAATAGTGACAAAAACAAGAATGAGGAAAAAAAACAAATAGTGAAGAAAAAACAAAAAAGAGCGAGAAAAACAAAATAGTGAGTCATAACAAAAACAGTGACGCAAAACAGATATAAAGAGGAAGAAAACGAAAGTAGTGACGCAAAACAGATATAATGAGGAAGAAAACGAAAATAGTGACGCAGAAAAGATATAATGAGGAAGAAAACGAAAATAGTGACGCAGAAAAGATATAATGAGGAAGAAAACGAAAATAGTGACGCAGAAAAGATATAATGAGGAAGGAAACGAAAATAGTGACGCAGAAAAGATATAATGAGGAAGAAAACGAAAATAGTGACGCAGAAAAGATATAATGAGGAAGAAAACGAAAATAGTGACGCAGAAAAGATATAATGAGGAAGAAAACGAAAATAGTGACGCAGAAAAGATATAATGAGGAAGAAAACGAAAATAGTGACGCAGAAAAGATATAATGAGGAAGAAAACGAAAATAGTGACGCAAAACAGATATAATGAGGAAGAAAACGAAAGTAGTGACGCAGAAAAGATATAAAGAGGAAGAAAACGAAAAGTGACGCAGAAAAGATATAAAGAGGAAGAAAACGAAAATAGTGACGCAAAAAAGATATAATGAGGAAGAAAACTAAAATAGTGACGCAGAAAAGATATAATGAGGAAGAAAACGAAAATAGTGACGCAGAAAAGATATAATGAGGAAGAAAACGAAAATAGTGACGCAGAAAAGATATAATGAGGAAGAAAACGAAAATAGTGACGCAGAAAAGATATAATGAGGAAGAAAACGAAACTAGTGACGCAGAAAAGATATAATGAGGAAGAAAACGAAAATAGTGACGCAGAAAAGATATAATGAGGAAGAAAACGAAAATAGTGACGCAGAAAAGATATAATGAGGAGGAAAACGAAAATAGTGACGCAGAAAAGATATAATGAGGAAGAAAACGAAAATAGTGACGCAGAAAAGATATAACGAGGAAGAAAACGAAAATAGTGACGCAGAAAAGATATAACGAGGAAGAAAACGAAAATAGTGACGCAGAAAAGATATAATGAGGAAGAAAACGAAAATAGTGACGCAGAAAAGATATAATGAGGAAGAAAACGAAAATAGTGACGCAGAAAAGATATAATGAGGAAGAAAACGAAAATAGTGACGCAGAAAAGATATAATGAGGAAGAAAACAAAAATAGTGACGCAGAAAAGATATAATGAGGAAGAAAACGAAAATAGTGACGCAGAAAAGATATAATGAGGAAGAAAACGAAAATAGTGACGCAGAAAAGATATAATGAGGAAGAAAACGAAAATAGTGACGCAGAAAAAATATAATGAGGAAGAAAACGAAAATAGTGACGCAGAAAAGATATAATGAGGAAAACGAAAATAGTGACGCAGAAAAGATATAATGAGGAAGAAAACGAAAATAGTGACGCAGAAAAGATATAATGAGGAAAAACGAATATTGTGACGCAGAAAAGATATAATGAGGAAGAAAACGTTAATAGTGACGCAGAAAAGATATAATGAGGAAGAAAACGAAAATAGTGACGCAGAAAAGATATAATGAGGAAGAAAACGAAAATAGTGACGCAGAAAAGATATAATGAGGAAAACGAAAATAGTGACGCAGAAAAGATATAATGAGGAAGAAAACGAAAATAGTGACGCAGAAAAGATATAATGAGGAAAACGAAAATAGTGACGCAGAAAAGATATAATGAGGAAGAAAACGAAAATAGTGACGCAAACAGATATAATGAGGAAGAAACGAAAATAGTGACGCAGAAAAGATATAATGAGGAAGAAAACGAAAATAGTGACGCAAAACAGATATAATGAGGAAGAAAAATGACAAGAAAAATGTGACGCAAAAACATAATATAATGAAGAAAACGAAAATAGTGACAAAAAGATATAATGAAGAAGGAAATAGAGAAACGGGAAAAATGTGAGGAAAAACATAAATATTGACGAAACTATGATAAAAAAAGATGTAGAATAGTCAATAAAAATAAATTGTAAGGGAAAAATAATGAAAAATAGTCATTGAGGGAAAAAATAAAGAAAATGTAGAATGACAAACGAAACAAAAAAAAATATATCAAAAAGCAAAATAGAGAACGTGGGAACAAGACATTAGAGGAGAGAGAGAGAGAGAGAGAGAGAGAGAGAGAGAGAGAGAGAGAGAGAGAGAGAGAGAGAGAGAATCATAACGCAGTATCGCCACACACACACTGAATCAGGTCACTAATCAATCTCTATACACATGTCACGGAGGTGGTGTGTGTGTGTGTGTGTGTGTGT
>NW_026110690.1:75000-80000 GCF_024679095.1 Eriocheir sinensis
TTTTCCAACGTGAAGAGGTTGAGTCGCTCGAGTCGCTCTTCATAGGGCTTCGTCCTCAGTGATGGTATCATCTTCGTGGCGCGGCGCTGTACTCTCTCAAGTAATTCAATGTCTTTCCTGTAATTAGGAGACCAGAATTGCACGGCGTATTCCAGGTCTCCTAATTACAGGAAAGACATTGAATTACTTGAGAGAGGTAAAATTTTGGTATCAGTGTACAACCAATCATCAAGAAGAAGAAAAGGAAGAGGAGGAGGAGGAGGAGGAGTAAGATGAAGAAAGAAAGAAGAATGAGAAAGAAGAGGAGGAAGAAAAAGGAGTATTATTAGTATGAGCAACAGGAAGGAAATGACAGTGTGCCAACGAAGACCGAGGAGGAGAATAAGGAGGAGGAGGAGGAGGAGGAGGGGGAGAGAAGGATATTATTATTTACTTTCACACGAGGATACGACAGAGACTTTCCCCGTGCGCATTTCCTGAGAGAGAGAGAGAGAGAGAGAGAGAGAGAGAGAGAGAGAGAGAGAGAGAGAGAGAGAGAGAGAGAGAGAAATATATAGTAAGAGATAGAATGAAAGGATATCCGGTAAAATCCTCCTCCTCCTCCTCCTTCTCCTTCTCGTCCTCTCTCCAGAATCTCAATTATTGAAGTCATCCCGGTAACCCCCACGTGAATGAACCAAGAGGAGGAGGAGGAGGAGGAGGAGGAGAGTGGAAAAGAGACCGACAAAAAACATAAAGCCACAAATGATATCATGAACAAAAACAAAACAATAACAAAAACAAGAATATTGATTAAGGAACAAAACAAAAGAAAAAAACAATGCTGGAAGAACTTGGCAACTTGACACTTGTTTTTCTCCTCCTTGTCCTCCTCCTCCTCTTCCTTCTTCTGTGTTTCTTCTTCCTCTTTTTCTTCTCTCTGGGAGTTGAGTTTGAGTTGTTTGGTTAGACGTGGGGAAGGAGGAGGAGAAGGAGGAGGAGGAAGAGGAGGGGAGAATAAGAATAAGAATAAGGAGGAGGAGGAGGAGAAGAAGAAGAAGAAGAAGGAGGAGGAGGAGGAGGAGGAGGACTGCAAGGTTATGTAAGTCAAGCGTTGAAGTGTCGACGCAATGGGAATGACAAGAATTAAATAAGGAGGAGGAAGAGGAGGAGGAAGAGGAGAAGCAGGAAGTGGAGGAGGAGGAGGAGGAGGAGGACTGCAAGGTTATGCAAGTCAAGCGTCTGAAGTGTCGACGCAATGGGAATGACAAGAATTAGATAAGGAGGAGGAGGAGGAGGACTAAGATAAGAAGGAAGAACATGAAGATGAAGAGCAGGAGGATGGAGTAAGAGGAGGAGGAGGAGGAATAGGAAAACGAAGAGGAGGAGGAGGAGAGAAAGAGGCGCTGGAGGAGAAATAGAAGGAAAGAGAGAGAGAGAGAGAGAGAGAGAGAGAGAGAGAGAGAGAGAGAGAGAGAGAGAGAGAGAATGTGAAGAATGAGGAAAAGGAGGGGAGGAGGAGGAGGAGTAGATGATGATGAGGTATACTTGCTTAAATTACTTGAAAGACCTCCGTTTGCAGACACCCATTGAGTCACCATCTCCACCATCACCTCCACCATCACCATCACCACCATCACCACCACCACCATCATCAGCTGCAGTGGTGAATTTAGTCGTGAGTGGTCATAACGCTGCAAGGAGGAGGAGATACAGTCGAAGGGTCAGAAAGAATAACAGCTGGGAGAAAAAAAGAGAAAAAGAGAAAGTAAAAAGTAGTAATAGTAGTAGTAGTAATAGTAGCAGTAGAAGTTGTAGTAGTAGTAGTAGTAGTAGTAGTAGTATAAGTGACGCTAGAGGCATACGCTATAGGTGCGCGTGGCCTCGGTCCTCATCTCCGTGTCCTCGTCCCGTGAGCGTCTGGTGGGTAGTAACCGTTACCACGAGACACGAGGCCAGCAGGGGGACATCCGGGTAACCACAGTGGACGTACATTCCCAGGGTTTTCCCGCTAAGGTAGGATGGGCTGGGCACCACCAAGGGCACCATCTGTCCAGGCGGATATTCGAACCCCTTGCCCTCGAATTTGCAGGTAGGGTTCTCTCTCTCTCTCTCTCTCTCTCTCTCTCTCTCTCTCTCTCTCTCTCTCTCTCTCTCTCTCTCTCTCTCTCTCCGCATACAAAATAAGTGGCCGTTGTTAACAGCTGAGTCAGAGCAGGATGTGTGTGTGTGTGTGTGTGTGTGTGTGATGGGGTGCGTACCTTCTGCCTGCAGCTGGAACACTCCCCACCACAGCAAGAGAGAGAGAGAGAGAGAGAGAGAGTGAGTTAGAGAGCTCACGTTCTCCTCTCTCTCTCTCTCTCTCTCTCTCTCTCTCTCTCTCTCTCCTTCACCTTCCCCTCTCCTTTCCCTATCTTCCCTCCCTTTCTCCCCTTCCCCTTCCTCCCTCCCTACCTTCATACCCTCACCTCCCATTATGACCTTGACAATGAGTGTGGCATTGTACTGCATACCAAACGGCGTTTACCCAGCAACTACTATGACCACGTGAAGGACACATGATGGGCCCGCTACCACCACCACCATCCATGCCACCACCACCACCACCATTACGTCACCATTATCAACAGCAGCTCCAAACAGTACAATGCAGGATAAAGAAAGGCTGTCTACCAATGCCCATCGTCTGTCTCATTCTTTGTACCGGGAAAGGTTCTAGTTTCATCTCTCCACCTGGTTTTGTCTGGTGTTAGTGTACTCTATCCTGCTCCTGTCCCGGTAAAGGTTCTATTTTCATATCTCCACCTGGTTTTGTCTGGTGTTTGTGTACTCCATCCTGCTCCTGCCCCGGTAAAGGTTCTATATTCATCTCTCCACCTGGTTCTCTGTCTGGTGTTAGTGTACTTCATCCTGCTCCTGCCCCGGTAAAGGTTCTATATTAATCTCTCCACCTGGTTCTCTGTCTGGTGTTAGTGTACTCCATCCTGCTCCTGCCCCGGTAAAGGTTCTATTTTCATCTCTCCACCTGTTTCTGTGTCTGGTGTTAATGTACTTTATTCTGCTCTGGCAAAGGTTTTAGTTTCTCTCCCCACCTGGTTCAGTCTGATGTTAGTGTACTCGATCCTGCCCTGGCAAAGGTTCTAATCTCATCTCTACACCTGGTTCACAGTCTGATGTTTGTGTACTTTAATCCTGTCCGGCAAGGGTTCAAATTTCATCTCTTCACCCGGCTCTCTGGTGTTAGCGTTCTTGATTCTGTCCCGGCACTGATTCTAATTTCGTCTCTCCAGCTGGTTCTCCGCGTGCCTTAACTCCTTTCAATCTCCTTCAATTTCCGGGTTGCCACTCTGTTACTTAGCTTGTCCTTTTACTACCAGTGCAACGCCTGTCTAAAAGGTAGTCGACACTGGGTAATGTTGTCTTATTGTGCTTCCTAATCCACGGTACAGATAAGGGTTGAAGCTGTGCGTGTGGCGAGTGAGAGCATTATAATATTATTTATAACATAACAACTCTACCCTCTCTCTCTCTCTCTCTCTCTCTCTCTCTCTCTCTCTCTCACCGATTTCCATTCATTTGATTTGTTAGCTGCAGTTAGAATCAACCACCACCACTATATAACATGACATTACGTAACATGACAACTCTCTCTCTCTCTCTCTCTCTCTCTCTCTCTCTCTCTCGTCTTCTTTTCATTAAGTTTAGTTATTTTTTTGTAGTTTGAATATCTCTCTCTCTCTCTCTCTCTCTCTCTCTCTCTCTCTCTCTCTCTCCACCACCACCACCACTACCGCCGCCTCTGCCCTCTGTTTACACTATTGCACAACATGGCAACTCTTCACCCCACCTGCTCCTCCTCCATCGTCCCCAGCATTCTTATTATACCCAGTTATATCACGGCCATCCATCGTCCCTAGCGTTCTTATATTCCCAGTTATATCACGGCCAGAAGGTGACATATAAGGTGTTCTAAGCGCTAACTTTTGCATGCCAATGTTTGATTTGCCGCTGCACCCCCAAGGCCAAGCGAATATCTCTCCAATAAGCAATGCGTGATGGTCTCCCTTTACTGCTGTCCCGGGACGCTTTGGCCTGCATTTCCCTTCTTTTTTCACTACTACAAGAGCAGGAGGTGGTGGATAGGGGGTCTTCAACGGAGCACATCGCTACTACTACTACTACAAGGGCTGGAGGTGGTGGATAGGGAGTCTTAAACGGAGCATGTCGCCTGAATCCCCCTGTATCTTCGTATATATCTCTACAGTGCTACCAGTGTTCCCAGTCTATTGTTCTGTCCGGCATTTTCCGGTTTCACTATTTCAAGGGCTGGAGGTGGTGGTGTAGGGAGTCTTCAACGGAGCACCGCCTGAATCCCTTTGTATTCCTGTGTTCATGTCTGAGTAGTGCTACCAGTTTCCCCAGTCTAATATAATTTCTGTTTTGCATTTCTCATGGTTATAGTGGATAGGTAGCCTTGAGGGAGCACATCACCTGAATCTCTCTTATATCCTCACTTTTATCTCTTAGACATTGCTACTAGTGTTCCAAGTCTGATGTCCTTTGTTCTGTCTTGCATTTCTCACGGTTATGGCGCTGGGTCAGATACAATTTATGACCTATGAAGCATAGCAAATCGCCTGAGCCGCTATCTTTCCCCTCGGGACTCACTTTGCTGGCCAAGTGGTATGCAGTCTCTCTCCTCATGATGGTTTCACTAGTTCAAGGACATGAGGTGATGTATGAAAGGTTTTCCGCGGCGTACACGTGATTGGCCCCGTGTCACGTGTCTCCAGGCGGCGGGAGGAGGGCGGCAAGGGGTGGTGGTGGAGGGGCTCTTTGTTGCAGGAGATGCCACTTCTGGCCTCTCTCTGCTGTCTCGCCTTGCTATGCTTGTTTCGACAGACCAAGTCCGGAAGGTGACATTGATAAGCATATCACATCATCGCCCTTGTAGCTCTTTTCCGTGTGTATCTCTCAGCAGCGGGGGTGGGGGGGGTCTCTTTGTTGCCATAGATACCGCC